>NC_060280.1:13515454-13597954 GCF_021613505.1 Equus quagga
TCGTATAAAATACTTTGCCTTTGACAAAGGATAGCTTCTATGTAGAGACATCATGTAGCACTGGGGAATCCAGAGTGTACTTTTTGACAACTGAACTATTATGAAACTTCACTGCCTGGCATACCATTGAAAAACCCTCATAGGCTTACATATAGTATGTACTCATAAATGTTTCTTAGGATGTGAATAAATGAATGAATGAACCTTAAAATATCTTGCTGAAAGGTTATAGGAATATACCATTGCTTAGAAGGGTTTGAAGAAAATTCTATCTTTGGGTGATATCTGTTCTCTCCACTTTGATATCCATGTCTGACAACTAATTTTTCTAATAGTAGATCTAATACCCAAACAAACAAACAAACAAAGCCAACAAACCATCCCGTTATGAGGTTGGAAATGGCAAAAATGGGACTAAAAAACAAGTCAAAAGAGCAGGTGCACCAGGCCTTGTGGACAGAAATTGAATTGAAGTAGTTGATCCATAGTAGGATAATTTTATAAATTCACACATGTTAATAGAAGAAATTGGGTGTGTTGAGAAGACAATCTTCTGAATCAGGGCTATTCCCAGGGAATGTTAGATCCTTGGGAGATTTCACTATACTTCCACCTTTTCTCTACTCCCTCTCCTGAATATTTTCCAGGTAAAATCAGGTTAATGAATAACCAGTGTAACCTTAAAGAATGAAAGACAGCATGATGCCTGAAGGGTATATACGAAGGTGGGAGACAGTATTGCTGGGAAGCTTGGCTCAGTTTCTCTCCTCTTTTTTATACAGATTCAATGTACAAGAGCTTCAGGACATTTTAAATTTCATTTGCAATACATGTTTCTTCTTCACTGCTCACTATTTTAGAATCAATGGTGACCCTCTGACAGTATCTGAGATCCTACGAAGGTTCTATGTCTGGGGTCAAATGTGTAATGGCTTTGTTTTATATAAATGGATGCACCAAGAATTCTCTGTCTTAGTATGTTAGGTTAATAACACTCTAATTGTACATAGTAGTTTACAGTTTGCAAAGGGTTTTCACATATATTATTTGAATCTCATAAAAATTTTGAGTGGGAAGGAGGGCAAATATTATTCTTGCTCTATTCTAAAAGTGAGGAGGTTACTGGCTAATGTATTGAATAGCTAGTAAATGGGAAGCTGAAGTAAAAATTTAGGTCATTTGGTACCTACTTCTGTGTTCTTTCTATTCTTCCATGTTGCCATTCAACATGATGAGCATGGTGTCCAGGTGGAGTAGCTGGGTGTGAGGAGGCTTTTTATTTGAGCTAACTTGCATTACGAGGTCATCTGATTAGGACTGCATTACTCATCGGCCTATGCTTTATTTGACCATTGTTAATTTGTCTTCAAGGTGTGAGGTGGTTCTTTTAGGACAGGAATAGTCAGTTTAGGAGGAGCAGGCATTTGTGTGTGTGTGAGTAGGAAAGAGAGAGTGAGAGGAAGAGAGAGACAGGATATTTAAGGAGGAGAGATTAAAAGAGATGGTATAGCACACTATAGCATGTCCCTTTGTCTCCAAATACTTAGTCAAATACGTTAATCTTTTTCTCTTGAGTGATTTATTTTACCAGAATAACAGGTTTACGTTTCATAGATTCATCTACATAATCACATCAACAATAGCAACAAGAAAGTATATTTCTATTTTCATGTTGCTTGAAAATCTGTCAGATTTTTATTTTTCTTTTCTTGTATTTTTTATAACAATCAATTTTTTGTAAACAAAATACTTTTATTATAGAAAATTTTCAAAATCACAGAAAATTAAGAATATAATGAGCCCTTGTGTACCCATCATTTAGCTTCAAAAATTATCAATATTTGCTATTCTTACTTCATCTATCCCATCTCTGTTTTTTGGCTTGATTGAAGTTTAATTTAAAAAAATGTAAATTGTGAAATAAGTCAAACATACAGAAAATGATAGAATAGACACCCAAATTTCTGCTGCCACTATTTAAGATATTAATATCTTTCACTTGTATTCTTTATATCAAACATGAGCATGAGGTTGCAATAATTGAAAGATGGGAAATAAGGACAAAGCATAGGAAATAGAATGAGAATGATAAAAAGCATTTTGTAATTTCTCAGAATGTACCTGCTAGCATTTTTTTTAATAAGATGGCCCTCTATGTAACAAATCATGTGGCCCATAAATGCCTCATTGAACATATTGATCATCATATTAGAGAGAGGAATATCTTAGTTAAGGCAGTTTGACCTGCAGTTTGGTTCATAACATTATCCTGGAGTATTCTTGTCCTTGATAGATACTAGCAAGTGCTTGCTGTCAGGTGCGCCCGTTGAGAAGTCACTGACAGTTCATAAAATGTCATCAGATTTTTGTTGTTGTCATTGCTTAGCCACAAGGCTAAAGTGCACTGATCCCAGTACATGTTGAGATGCGTTTATCTAGTGCCTTATTCTGAAAATTACAGTGGACACTAGAAGTCTGTACAAGCATTCTTTTGTTAGGGAAGGAAATCCTCTTCGCAAGCACTAAATAAAACAATGACTGGAAGTTCATTTTACTTAAAAAAAACCCCAAAACCTATAATATTAAGCTATATTTCAAGAAGCTCTGTTTCTTAAATTTGTGAGACTTTTATCTTGGAATAGCACATTTAAGGCATATAACAGAAATTGATTTATAATGTTACTGTTCTACACTGAAATTTTGGTTACTTGGGAAAAATCAAAGAATGGAAAATACAAGCAAATGCATATTTATTGAACATCCATCAGAAAACTCGTTTGTTTCCATAGCTATTGAAAATGTTTACAAAAATTTGTGTAATTTTCCTGCCATAGTAGATCAGCATAGGTAATCTAATTGAATGAATTTTAATTGATTGAAGATCAGGCAACATCTCAGGGGTATCCCTGAGTCTTGATGCTCATTATATGATGCACCATGATGGCATGTATAGGAAACTGGGTAGATTGCTCATTCATGCATTCATTCATTGACAAACATTTATTGAACTCCTGTTGTGTGCCAGGTACAGTGCCAGGCACTGGAAAGTTGAAGAACACCCTGGACATTTTTTATTTTTAAATTTCTTCTTAAACAATTATCATTTTTTTAAACTTTTTATTGAGATTAGGATAGTTTACAACCTTGTGAAATTTCACTTCTATATTATTGTTTGTCAGTCACGTTGTAGGTGCACCACTTCACCCTTTGTGCCCACCCCCCCAACCCCTTGCCCCTGGTAACCACTAATCTGTTATCTTTGTTTACATTTAAACAATTATTTTTAATATTATTCTTTTTTTATCAGTTTATTGTAAAAAAAAATCTGGTCAATTAGTGTTATTTTAGTTGTAGTCCAGTTAATGGAGATTTTAATGGAATTTATTTTGTTTCTCATATTTAATGAAAGAAAACCGGAATGTCTGGTTTATTTATGGTCCAGTTACCTTCACTTGACTGCACCTATACTTTCAAACAAGCCTCTAAATTGTCTGTTTCATATAACAAATTATAATTTATAATATAATTTAGAATTGAAATATGTGCTGTGTACTTCTTTATGTACATTAGATATGTGATAATGGTTATAAATAGGAAGAGGTAAGAAAGTGTTTAGAGTTTAGGACGTGTATTTCATCATTACTGAAAAATAAGTAAAAATATTCAACAAATTAAATGAGCATAGTGATAGGCACATGGGGCAAAAATTGGAGTAAAATACACTTTGACCTGAAGAGGCTCACAAGAGAAGTGGCAGTGGTAGCTTTGATATGGCCGTGGCGCAGACTCGACACACAAGGCCTTCCACAGCCAACTGCACTTCCCCTGCCACAGCACTTCCAACACACTGCAGTCTGTGCCTGTGTTTCTTACTAACCCGAAGCTCAACTGGGTGGGCACCTTATTTGTTTAATTCACTTTTTTCTCTCTAGAACCTGGCATGTTGCCTGAGACATAGGAGGTGATCAATGACTATCCCTTAGGCGAGTGAGTATGAAGAGTTGTACTAATATAAAATAGTAGGTTCTATAATAGAAGCATGAGTGAGGAGGAGAGTATAGAATAAAGAGTGGAGGAGAGTCAAAACATCTTCTTTGAAGTGTGTAAGTTTGAAAATATTTGTGTATCTAGATATAGTTAAAACTAGTTTTATTTGTATTCTGTCAGAATACTCTTAGCAGATGTTTTTGCCTATTGATTTGACAATGACATTTGCAAATTATGAAATAATTCCTGAAGCAATAAAAACTAAATTATGTTCAGTAGCAAATAACCTATACTCTGTGAAAATTAATAACCCATGAACTATAAATATAGTAACTCTGTTAATTAGATTATTTGATTAGCATGAACACCCAGTTCTCTACCACAATAGATGTCAAAGGCAATTTGGTAGACTTGAGAGAAAGGGTATCTGTAGTCTTAGGTAATTGGTGTTAACATTTTAGGGTTTAAAAGAACACTTCTTTTTTGTTAAATATTTGCCTAAGAAGGAAAAAGTATTCCATCTCATTATTAAGTGTAAGCACATTATTTAAATATCAGCATTAGAAACTGTGCATAGTAATGATCTGAACTTGGTCATCTTTTATATTTTTCAGCAAATCTTATCTTTCAAGATGTTGCAGATATGTTAGTTATTTTAAACCATAGCTGTTTAAAGGAGAATTATATGGATTTGGAGAACTTTTTTTTTCTTAAGTTAATGAAATTATAGAACATTATTACCATTGAATGAAGTTTCTTTTTTGGCATAACAAAATAATACTAGAAAATATGGCAAATATAATCATTCTTGTTACAGATACAGGTTCGCTTATGTCATTTACTTGAGAGGGTTTCTCATGTTACATAGTGCTTAACAGCATAAAATCAAAATAAAAGAAGATTTTAAATAAATTTTGACAACTTTAATTGAGATAAAATTAAAGTCACAAAAATTATTTCTTAGTATTTTTAGAAAGGGTCTTCTTATGTTAATCTTGTGTGTTTATGTATGTGTGTGTTTATGAACCTTTTGGTAAATCACGATTTAAAGAAAATCATCTTTTGATAAACTATCTAGAGATATCCTATTTGGAATAATTAATTATTTCACCTTTTAAGCACAATTATTTTGGGCACTTCTATTGCACAATAGAATTGTTATAAAATCATTCAAGAATTCCATACAATGTTTTTAATGTTATGTATGTATTTTAGTATTTTTAATTAAATGTATTTTTAAAAACTAAGTTGACACATTTTCTTGTTTATGAATTGTTTATAGATAATAAAAATTGCCTGTTTCTTGCAAGAATATCATTTGAGTCATCTGCTACCTGAAATTTGGTTTGGATACTGCCATTCACTTGATATGAACTGAGTGGTATTGAAGTAGAAGTTTTCATTTTTACATTTGGTGTTGACCCTTAGCAAAGTCATATATAAAGATACATATATCTATCATAGGCTTCTCTCTCTCTCTCTGTGTATAAGTATATGCTAATAAAACATCAAATAAGTTTTGATTCCACTATTTTTAATAAAGTTGCTTTAAAGAGTTGTATTGTTATTTTGGCAAAATATTAGTCAAATATATGTGTTTGTGTATAATCAGACTTCAAGTAGTGAGAGGATTAATTTTAGGAAGGTAGCTTAAAAATACCCTTATTTTTCATACCCGATAAAGTAATAATGAGTTATCAAAATGTATAGTTTTTGTGGGTGTACCCATTTTTTGACAATCATTATTTAGTCTGATTTTTCTTTAAATAACCCCCAAATTCACATTTTTTGCTATTAATAATAAAAGCAAAGTAATAAATTTTTTTTGCTAAGAAATAATAAAAAGGAATTCGACAATAATGAATTATTTATATTTTAAAAACTAACAAGTTTAAAAAACTACTCAGCATCAAAAGTTCTTATTACTAAAATGTGCTTTTCTAACTGCTAATTTGTTTTTTAAGAGAGTTAGTGATACTCTTACCTTGTGGTCTTTAGCTGTAATAGTTTCCACATCATATAAATATATGAGGTGTTCAGAGATTAATTATATACATTACTTTTTTTTTTTTTTGAGGAAGATTAGCCCTGAGCTAACTGCTGCCAATCTTCCTCTTTTTGCTGAGGAAGACTGGCCCTGACCTAACCTCCGTGCCCATCTTCCTCTACTTTATATGTGGGATGCCTACCACAGCATGGCCTGCCAAGCGGTGCCATGTCCTTACCCGGGATCCGAACCGGCGAAACCCGGGCCGCCAAAGCAGAACGTGCCCACTTAAATGCTGCGCCACCGGGCCGGCACCTATATATATTACTTTTAAGAATTAGATTTTGTCATAAAGCAAATAACTTATATTTATCTTAAAACAACTTCTGCTGTTTAATTCCAGGTTAATATTACAGATTCAAACTTTTTATCTAGCTTTGCATAAGTTTGATGATGCCTAGAGATGATAGTTTTTGGTGAGTTGCATTTGTTGCTTTGACTTCTCACAGTTTCTCCTTTCTGAAAATATTACTACACTGAAGCAATGAATTGAAAACAGTATCTAAGTAAATGAACATATTCGTGATGAATTTTGACAAAGAAAACATATTTTTGCATTGAAATGAGAATATCAGGAGCTTTTTGTCCTAGAAAACTAACATCTAGGAGAGTAGCCATTTTAAAATAAGACTGATCAATTTGATAGTGTTATTTTCCGTATTCGTGAAAATCTTGTATTAATCTCCACTTCACAAATAATTTCATATGTAATGTTCCAGTAGTTAAACTTGTAAACATTTTTTAAAAATAAACATTGACTTGATTCTAGAAAATCTGTCAGTGTGTTGGTGTGAAGTAAATCAAATGAATATCTGTACATTTTCTTCCCAATAAAGACTGGAGGCATGGTTTTATCATCAGTTTATCAAATGCATATATTTATTACCCTTTTATCAAACTCAATGAGAAAGTTACTTAAAATTATATCTTTTCACTTAATTGAAGAGATAGATGTGAGGCATTTTATTTGGGTTTCATGACTGTGTATTTTATTGTGAAATGAATGTATGAAAGCATTGCCTCTAAAATTATTAGTTGAGATTCATGGGATAAGGCATCCTAAATTAATTTTTTCTTGCAACTACTGTGCCTTAGTGTATGCCCTGTATTTCCCACATCTTTAGTCTCCTTTTTAGTATTAGGGTGTATAGATATACATATAAGAGAACATATATATGTTAGTGTTTATATTTGGGTGTGCATATCATTCAGTGAAAATACGCATGATAATAACATGAATTTTTTTGAATTTGGAAATAGGAATTTTTGTGTTGTATGACCTTAAGAAAGTCACCCTCTGAATCTTTTGTAATATTGGTTTGTTATCATCACCTACTTGATACCATTAAGTAACACATTAAATGTAGGTTAAATAAGATAAAGTATTGAAATTCAGTTGTCTGATTTAAGTGTGATATTAACAGATATTAATATGAAATCTGTGTGTTTGGTATACTTACCACCTATGGTAACTATAAAATATGTATTTGATCTATTAAATATGTATTTTATTGATGACTAAGAACTGATAAAGTGTACTGTGTTTTGAGTTTTTGTTTCCATCACCTCCATCTTTTCTGAAAACTTTAATTTTGCTTCTGAGAAACACAGCAGGAAAAATCACATATGTCAATATCAATATAAATGTATTTAATATATATAAATATAAATATCTGTGTCTATGAGAGAAGATTGCTCTGTTTTGTGGGAAAGGGATACTCATAACCAGTAAGCCATGTGCTTTTCATTCAACTCTGCAGAAAAGTAAACATAAAAAAACATTCTTTAACGTAGTAGTTCTGCTGTTACCTGGAGAGCATGCAG
This sequence comes from Equus quagga, assembly GCF_021613505.1. NCBI lineage: Eukaryota > Metazoa > Chordata > Mammalia > Perissodactyla > Equidae > Equus > Equus quagga. Next base: position 13,523,313 of record NC_060280.1, read on the forward strand.
ATGAGATTGCGATGGAACACATATATACAACTGAAAACAATTTGAAGAGTTATGACTTGTGAACATTTGGCACCTTGGATCTAATCTTTTTACAAGAGGTTTATTCTATGTTACAGTTTTTAGACTTTCCTTCTCCTGATACTTGGAAACTTCTTTGCAAGGTCAGACATAGAGTGAATAAGAGAATTCTCTTTTTTTAACTCTTGCTTGGTGGTAGCCACAAGGACTTTTATCCTCTTTCCACTGTGCTACTCTGTTGAGAGTTAATTCTTTCCGATTGTAGGGATAATTTATACCAATAATAATTGAACTGACCTGCTATAATACCAGAGCACATTTTCTTCTTATTAATAAAAGGTTTGGTTTCTGTCGATATGTAGTGTTTGTTTGACACGAGGAGGATAGTTAAGGAAAAGGGATTTATTGAAATAGCGTATTTCATTTTTTAATATAAACGGTTATGAATATATGCATGTTGTATATTTACATACATAACCATACAATATAGACACCCCTTCTTGTTTTCAAAAATGCATTTCTAGTACGTAAAGAAATCAACTGTGTACAAGATAAATGATTCCCTTTAACTACTGGTGTGATCAGTCACTTGGTGGGAAAGTAGCTCATGGTCTATGGGGAAACACAACAGTTTCATTTGGATTGGGTTTTAAGCAAGTCATTGTTTCCTTTGGAAAATGTGAAATCGGTGAATGGGCTTGTTCTCTTTGTAGAGGATTACAATAACACACGGAAGCATATGAGTGCTTCTGACAGATGTGTTGGCGGTTTGCCACCAAGCGAAGGGTGCGGCCCTGACTGACAACTTGCAATTATATTATGATGAATGGTTCTGATGTGTGTTCAAGAGAAAACCACTTTCTAGAAAGTGAAAGTCATACATGCGGTTCCTATAAAAAAATCAGCTCAAATAAAGTATCATAACTTTCATTTTATTTTAGCATTTTGGTGGGCTAACCGATTTGAGTGCTTCTCCTTTCGTAAAGGTCTCTGTTTTTGATAAATCAAGGATCAAATCCAAAATTTTTGTGGGGAAAACTAATTTGATACCATTTTTGGCATCAAAATTACTTTATCTGCATTTTTGACAAAACTGACATCTCAAAGAATTCTCTAACGCTTATAGAGACACTTAAAATATAGACACATATCTGTAGTGTGGCCATAAGATTACTGGAGTCAAGCATTAAAAAGGACACTACTTTTTTTTAATCAAGTCACTTCTCCTTCTTGATAGGTTTTGTTGTTTGCTTTAACATTCAAAAATAATGTCTTCAAACAACATGGATGAACTGAAGGTTAGGGTCATTTTAAAATTGTCTTCATCCTTTTCTGATGTAATTTACCTTAAGAAAAATCTGAATATGGCATCAGAATGTAGGTTTTTCAAGAGTTAGTATGCCTCATCAGTATAGAATTTCATTACTACTAATGAGTCTATAATGCATAAATTATGTATTAACTAAACTAATACATTACATAAATTAAGAAAAGATTGTTTTTCAAAAACAATATCATATAAAATGTTAAATTAGGTTTTGAATGTCTTTTGTTGCATGATACGTAAACTGTGCAATTTGTAAGCAACTTTCAGCCTATGGACATAGCATATCTTATTTAAAATACTGTTATTTTAAAAATGTAACTTTTTATCTGATTCTCTGAGGAGCCCAAGGCATATTTTTGCAGTTAGGCAGGGAACACCTAATAAAGATATTTAGTAAGCAACATTGTAATTATGAAGACAAATTTCAAATACATGCTGTAATATTTAGCATATGAGGAATATAGCTATAATAGCCAAACTCTTCAGAAATAATCACATACAAGTAAGGCATTACGTAATATTATTTTTAAAAGATAATGTGAAAACTGGGGAGATTGCTGATTTGCCCTAAAATTCTCAAAATTTATTAGATTATTTTGCTTTGTATAAATTAAATTAAAATAAAGTCACATAAAAGTTTGAAATAATCCAAACAAGTTTTGAATGACTTTAAATCTCAGTTTACAGTATCCAGTTTTTGTCCTTTGGACTTGTTTTTCTCTAATTCCCTTTGTGACATTTAGGGTGTGTCAACTGTGGTATTTTAATAGCAGGACATTTTCATTGTTACTGAAATAAATTAAATCTTTTATAGAGAAAGAATGGTAATGTAGAAATGACAGCATTCTGGTGTAAGAATTGGGAGTCCTGCACTTTCATTGGAGATACAACTTCTGAGGGAAAGAAAAAGATATTCATATAGGGTTTTGACTCAGTTCACGTTAGTTTTTCCATGCTTTCTTTCCCTCCATAGGATTGAGTCATCGTTTACCCTTCAAATCTGTACACAGAAGAACAAGAACGTGAAGTCTCAGTCGACTAGTATTTTCTGTTTGGGTTTCTGTTTGTGGAACCATCTTAATTTTCTTTACGCGATCAGATTTAGGCCTGAATTCTAGCCTCATTTGGTAATATATACAAATTTGCGTCACTTAGGACTTGAACCCTTATTGATAAAGTGCTGTGTAATTTTTATCTTCATCCATGTCCAAGTTGTTTGTTTAACATTATTTCACCCTCAGGTGTTCTCTCACCATCTAGGTTATTTACCTCATCTCCTTTTTTCCCCCAAAACTGTAAACTTGGTATTGTTGCTTGGGGCCCCCAGTCTCTGTGCTTGATTTAGTTTTTACCTGGAAGAGGAGACTTCACCGACCATTTGCAGGTGCAAGTTAAGGCCTGTTAGAAAGCTTGGCATGTAAGCTATGAGCTCTTAGTAATATCTTCTACTATATAGTTTTGATCAGATAGAGTGTGTATTTGTGGGAAGAAAGTAGATTGTATTGTTTTATGTGTGTACCATAGGTCATAATTATTGTAGTGTTTATAGGATAATAAACTCATTAGGCAATTATGTCTTGTTGAAGTATTTGAAACATGTGTTTTTAACTTGAAAACTCTCAGGTAGGTAATAATTATATTTCACTTGGAATATTTTATTTAAATGGAAGGTCTCTGGAATAAATGGCATATTTTCTTTGTTTTAAAATTTTTTTCATTCTTTGCTGTTTTGAAAATAAGCTAAGCTAAACAGTAGAAGAAAAAGAAGTGAACGCATCTTTCCTCTTAAATGGTTGAGGGGAGGTGACTCAAAATTTCATAAGATTTGGGTAAAGTTTGACTTGACCACTCATCATTGATCCCATCATTGATGTTTTTTTTCAGCTGTGATGTTAATCAGGTACTTTCTGTCACACCAGGCATTAGCTAAGTGCTTTTTATGCAAGATTTTATTTAGTAGATATAGATACTGTTATCCTTACTTTGCGAATGATAAAGTTGACTTAATCAAGGCCATAGAGTTAATAATTGGCAGAATCTAGGTTGAAACTATGTAAAATAAATCCAAACCCCGTGGGACTAACTATGATGCAATATAGTAAGCTATAAAGAAAACTGGCTATAAAGTGAGGTTCCACATTTCCCTTCTTCCAGCAAAGGAGGAAAGGAAAATAAATGAATGTGGTATTTCTTTCTTCACTCCTAATCCAAAGAAGATTTGAATCCTTTGAGGCAGTTACCGCTCTATGCTGAGGGGTGAATGGAAGGTAGGTAGCCTAAGAAGAGGATTCAGTTTTTGTTAAGTATTTATGGAAGATGCCAGACTAGATGACTTAAATAATAGGATTTATTTCTTACAGTTCTGGAGGATGGGAAGTCCAAGATTGAGATGCTAGCCAATTCAGTTCCTGATGAGAGCCCTCTTCTTGGCTTGCAGATGTCCACCTTCTCCCTGCATCCTTACGTGGCAGAGAGAGTGAGTGAGCATGTTCTCTGGTGTCTCTTCTTTTAAGGACACTAATCCCATCCTAAGGTCCCCACTTTATGACCCCATCTAAACCTAATTCACTCCCAAAGATCCAATCTCTAAACACCATCACATTGGGAATTAGGACTTCAACATATCAACTTTTGGGGGGACACAGTTCAGTCCATGGCACGTAGTCCTCCCACACCCCTAAGTGCTTTGCCTTAGGACTAGGATTCTGTGGTGACAGTAATTAACATTTATCTTCTCCTACTAAAGTGTTCTTTGATGCTAGACATGATGGACTTTATGGCTCAACTTAAACTATCTTTTACTATGCAGCCCACTCTGTGTAAAAACTGAATGTTTCTCAAATATTGCCTTATTGAGTTTTTGCAGCAAATGAGGAAATTGAGGCTCAGTTATGCTTCATAACTATTAAGTGTTGAAACTTACATCAGTTAGGAATGCTTTAGGTGGCAAGTATCAATAACAAAACAAAACTAACCAAACGAAATGTCCAACCCACCTTAGCTTAGAGAAATCGGTGTTTACTTTTCACACATAATAAGAAATCCAGATATAAGTAGTTTCTAGTACTGGTACTGGAGGTTAGCAATGTCAGGGCTTGAGCTGCATCCCTGAAATTCTTCTGGCCTTCTCTTCATCATTATAAGGTGGCCATGGTAGCCCCACATTCTAAAAGAGGGAGCAGAGGATAGTGCATAGTGTATGGCAAAGTACCTTTTTTTTTTTTAAATCAAGGTAAGAAAATCTTTCCCAGAAGCCCTATAGCAGGCTTCCTCTTATGTCTCATTGACCTGTGTTCTAGATCAATGAACTAGGCCTACAAACTAGGTCATATGGCCAATGACCCTAGGTGTAAAGGACACTAGTAAAGCAAATGTTTTCCTTTACCAGCCTCTCTAGTGGAAAGCAGGTAAAAGAAAAGAAGATTGTGAGTGGCTTTTGGATTGCCAGACAACAGAGTCTATTACCGGGCTACAATTCTAGCTTAGTTCTTTTGATTGAATCTTGCTGTCTCTCTGGCAGTGTCTGTAACTTTGCTGAGGGAAGACTTACTCATATTTTTTTCAAATCTGAGGATTCATATTTTTGTGTCCTCTCAGACAGAATTTTGAGTGACATTTACAGAAAATAGTAGAAATAAGTTTGGTAAACATCAACTTAGTGGTTAAGAGCACAGGTTCTAGACTCAGACGGCCTGAGTTGGAATCCCATTTCTACCGCAGATTAGGTATCTGACTTTGGGAAAGTTTCTTAACTTCTCTCTCCCCATCCCAACGACTTGTAAATATTAACGGAATTCTTGCATTTAAAGCATTTATTTCATTGTATAGTATTGAGTGCTATCCCATCAAGTACTCAATAACCGTTAGTTATTATTATCACTATGGGTAGAAAGATAACAAAAGTCTACCAGAAGACTACCAATAAGCATGAAATAGAATATGAATCCATTTATATTTTTTACCATTTGTAAGACAGTATCTAAGAGGGTATTTACTGTCTGCTGTGAGGAAAGCCAAGACAGCGCATAAAATGATTTCAAGTGATAACAAAAAACTAGACAAATTTTCAAAGAAAGCAAAATACATATTTGGTGTCCTTGTATACATTGCCACCCCTCCCCGTACCCTAATTACGGTCTGGCTGCCCTTGCTGAAATGTCTCAATCTCTAAAATTGCCCTTGCCTCCTCTCCCCTCATCAAATAGGCCCTTTGTACAAGTGATCTTAGGTGATAAGAGGAAAAGATCTACTTATTTGATTAAAATAATTCACAACAAAATGTTAATGACCAACTGGCTTAACTCTCCAAGGAAGAGGTGTTTTGTTCTAAAGATGAATTTATGAATTGCAGAGAATCCTTACTTTATGTAATATATAAAGGGGATTTGAGAAAATGTATTATTAAAAAATTCTAATTCTACAAAAAGAAAAGAGTATAAATGAACTCTCATGTACTCATTACTTAGATTATAGAATTTTCAAGATTGTGCCACTCTGTGTTTGTCTTCTCTTTCTTTTCCTTATCACTTTTCTGAAGTGATAGGCAGATTTTAAAAATAAGAAGTATAGCGTTCCAATGCCCCTTGCATAGTGTATCATTACACTCTTACAGTTCCCTGTCAGAACAATAGGGGCTGGTAATTTGTCACTAAAAGCTGAAAGGTCTAATAAATTGATCTAGGGGCAATGACTTAGTCAAGATTTTGCCTATTTTCCATGAGTTAGTTGTCTAAAAATACTTAATAATAAAAAAGTGTAGTTATGACCTTTGAAGTATCATTCTGCATGCTGAGGATTAACTCAGTTTTGGGCAGCATGATGAAGGCAGCCCCTTTAATCTCGTTGTTGTTTTAAAATTAAACATTCAGGAAAGTGCAAAGAAGAGAATAATCATTTGTAGTCTTACCACTCAGAATTAAACGTGGTTAATCTCTTGGCATATTTGCTTCAGTTTGTTTTTAAAGAAAATAATTCTATTGTTTTTATTAAAAATATGTTCTTTTGAAGAAATAAATGCAGAAAAATATGAAAATAAAAATAGAAAAATTAATATCACCACCTAGAAATTATTATAATTCATATTAGATAGATATAGTTCTTATACATTTATATAAATAGATGAGTAAGTGGGTGGCAGATAGTTGAATGGACAGATGGAAAGACTTTTATAAAAATGAGGTCATATTATAGATTCTATTGTAAATAGAAATGGGTATGTTTTATTTTTACTTAATTCTAATAGATGGAAAAAAAACTGAAGTAGAACTAAAGGAGTTGCTGAATACCAAATAAATGTTTATTTTCAGCATTAGAGATAATATTTGCTAAAAGATTCCACTTAAGGTTTAAAACGAGGGGAGAGGAGGCATTATGAAAAATTAAGGGGTTTTCTCATTATGTTTTCTTTTTAAAAGAAATAGTTAGCTTTCTTCTTAGAATGATAAGGTATTATATACTCTTACAATTTCTCCCAAATCTCTACCACCCACTTCTGATTTTTTGTTAGTTATTTTACTACTTTTGCATTTTCTAGGTTTATAGCATTTACATTCTGTTTGTAACCTAATTCCCATAATTGTTTAATGTTTATTGTATAAATATATAAATGTGGTCATCACTACTCGTTCTTTTGCCCCAGCTTCTCTTTTTCTTACTCTATTTACCTTTCTCTCTTAGTTGGTTGAATTTCATTTTTGAGAAGCTTCCCTCCCAAGCCCAAGTAGGGCTTAGGGGTGTAGTATTCCCAAGGTTCTATTACAGTTGAGTTTACAGGCCTTTCATCTTCGTATGTGAATGACATCTTTCCTTAACATAATATTATTGGTCATGCTTTCTTCTCTCCAGGATTTTGTATATATTTCCCCTTTGTTGGTTCTTTGCTTTATTTTGTTTGGAAGTCTGAGAAAATTATTTCTCAGGAGTGAGAAGATAGTGGGATGGAAGTGGGGAGAACTCAGCTGAGGGAATATGTAGCTTTTATTTTGGGAGTGAGCTGTCTTTTCTGAGATTTCATGACTTGCCTTATGTCCTAGTTCAATCCACCTAATTGGAAATGGGGTCAGGATTGACTGTTCATTCAGGAGAATACTTTTTGGTTCATTCTCTAAAAATTTGTTGTCGACCTAGAAATTTGTTCTGTCTTAACATCTGTCAGACAGAAATGGCTGTCTTTTTCACTTTTCTTATTTTATCTATTGCTTCCTAGTTTCCTTTTGTACTACATTTCAGGCTGAAGATGAAAAAGATAACAAAACTCATTCAGTTTGCTTCTCTCCAGGTTTGGAAATAGTATCGTCAATTCTTAGCATTTTGTTGACTCAACGACATCATCTCTGTTTCTTTCCTTGGTTGCCAGATTTTAAGGTTTATTACACTTAGTTATCTTGCTTTTCTTGCTTGGTTGCTATTGGTGAATTGTTTTGCTGATGTTTAATTAGTTTTTCTCATTTAACTGGTAATTGGAGGGGGGAAATTTGCAAGCTAGTTTTGATATGGCTTCATAATCAGAAAGCTTGCCCTTTTAATTCTTGATGGGAAAGTATAATCCAGTACATCTGTCTAACATTTGCAAGTAACATTTTGACTTAAACCATAAGAAGGCATTTGATCATTAAGTTATGAGTGTCATTTTTGTATATCTCATGGCCAGCATCTTCTTTAGGGGCTTTGCTGCTCAAAATAACACTGTGTTGGAGGAAGTTACACAGTGGAGAGGTTGAAAATGACCTCAGAGGATAGGAAGTAATACAAAGCTCCTACAAATTCTTCTGAATGTGTATGGGAACTTAGTTTGGTCTGATGTATTTCACTTATTAAAGACATTTTTGATTTATATCTTGTGATAATATTCTCTAGAAATAATTACCATCAAGGTTTAAAATCAGATTATCTATTTTCCTCCATCTAAAATGATTTCTGTATAAAATACTAGTTGGTTTAAAATAATGACCAAATTACATATTTTGCTAATGATTGTGAAATTGCTTTAATAAATAGAGAATAAGCTTTAAATCCTAATGATACAGTAGTAATATATACACTTTATATTCTGTTTTGAGATAGTTTATTTATACAGTTCATATTTTGGTTAGGTGGTCAAATTCAGTGTAGTATGGGGATTTTGTAGTAGAGAAGCTCAAAGTGTTCAGAAGTACTAATTATTAATGGATTTATTATTTGTGAAGTGTATAGATGACTAACTTTCTCCCCTTTCTTTGGTTTCTATGTTCTTAAAGTTTATCCTGACCTAGAAGGGTATTTATATAGTTTATAATTTATGTTATCTTTACAATGAGCGAGATTTGTGATCTTAAGTGAGTGAAATAAAGAAACTTAGATCACTTAGAAAGTTAAAAGCAGTGGCCGTTACACCTGGAAATTAAAAAAGAAAAACTTGTTTTATACAGCTCTTGGTCAAAAGGGGAAATACAATCTGAAAGTTACAGAATTTAAAAAAATAATTATAAAGAAAACACTACATTCTGAAATCTATGGAACACATTTAAGGTGGTCATCAGAGGAAAATTAAATTTTATCAATATAATTCATTTTATCAGTAAAAATAAAAGAATGAAAATAAATGAGTTATGGGGACAGCCTGTGGCCGAGTAGTTAGGTTCACGTGCTCCGCTTCCGCGGCCTGGGGTTTCGCTGGTTCGGATCCCAGGCGCTGACATGGCACTGCTCATCATGCTATGCTGAGGTAGTGTCCCACATAGCACCACCAGACGCACTCACAACTAGAATATACAACTATGTACTGGGGGGCTTTGAGGAGAAGAAAAAAAAAAAAGAAGACGATTGGCAACAGTTGTTAGCTCAGGTGCCAATCTTTAAAAAAAAAACCAGAAAAGAAATGAGTTAAATTCTAAGCTGAAAAAAAAAAAGCAACAGCTAGAAAAAACACCAACAAATAAACCAAAGGAAAGCACAAGGGAAGAAATAATAAACATAAAAGCAGACGTTAATGAGGTAGAGAATTAGAAAATGGTTGACCTAATTAATAAATAAAAATATCACTGAAAATAATTAATAAGGAATACAGACCACTAGTTAAATTAATCAAGAAAAAGGTAAAAGTATAAAGACATAAAATATCGAGTGATGAGGGTAAATAATCTAAAGTAGAGGAAATTATAAAAATCAAAAGATGCCACTTTTCAGATTTGTTTGCAAATAAATTTGAAAACCTAAATGATATGGATAATTTTCTAGGAAAATAAAAATTACTGAAATTGGCCTTATTAAAGATAGAAAACTTAAAGAGACTGATTGCCATAGAAGAAATAAAGTTAGCAAGGACATACCCTACAAAATGCACTATGCATTTTAGGTTTCACAAGGAATTGCTATCAAATCTTCAAAAACCAGAGAGTTCCAATGCTTCATGAATCGTTCCAGATCATTGAAAATGGAGGAAAACGTCATGATTTTTTGTGAAGTAAATGGAATATTATACATACTGATAAAGATTATACCATAAAAGTAAATTACAGGCCAATTTCATTTATAAATATTTATGGAAAAACACAAAATAAAATATTAGCAAATATAATCAAATGTTACATTAAAAACAGATTATGCCATGTCCAAATGGGAGTTATGGAATGCTAGCTTAGTTCAATATTAGGAATTTCCTCAATAGAATACACTATATTAATGGATATAAGGAAAAAAATAATGATATTATATGTATAGATTCTGAAAAAGCTTTCAACACAATTTAATACCCATTTTTGATTAAAAAAACTCAAGGAAATAGAAACTGATGGATTCTTTTTATTTTTATTGTGGTCAAATATGTGCAAAATAAAATTTGCCATTTTCACCATTTTTAAGTATACAATTCAGTGGTATTAATTACATTCACAGTTTTGTAAACCATCACCACTGTCTATTCCCAAAACTTTTCCATCACCCCAAACAGAAACTCTGTAACCATTAAGCAATAACTCACCATTCTCTCTTCCTTCCATCCTCTGCTAACCTTTAATCTACTTTCTGTCTCTTTGAATTTACCTGTCCTAGATATTTCATCTAAGTGGAATTATACAATTTTTGTCCTTTTGTGCATGACTTATTTCACCTAGAATAATGTTTTCAAGGTTTGTCCATGTTGTAGCATGTTTCAGAACTTCGTTCCTTTTTATGTCTGCATAATAGTCCGTTGTATATATTCCAATGTGTGTATGTGTGTATCATGTTTTGTTTATCCATTCACCTTAATCTGTTGATGGATACTTGGGTTGTTGTTGTTTCTACCTTGTGGCTATTGTGAATAGTGCTGTGATGAACATTTGCATACAAGTATCTGTTTGAGTCTTTGTTTTCAATTCTTTTGGGTATTTACCTAGGAATATAATTGTTGGGTCACATGGTAATTCCATTTTTAGCGTTTTGAGGATCTGCCAAACTGTTTTACACAGTGGCTATGCCAATTTACCTTTCCACTAGCAATGTCCGAGGGTTCTAATTTCTCCACATCCTTGCAAATACTTATTTTCTTTTTTTAAAAATTATAGCCATCCTAGTGTGAAGTGATATCTCATTGTGGCTTTGATTTGCATTTACCTAATAACTAATGAAGTTGAACATCTTTTCATATGCTTATGGGCCATTCGTAGATCTTCTTTGGAGAAATGTTTCTTCAGGTCCTTTCCCCAGTTTTAAATTGGCTTGTTTGTCTTTTTGTTGTTGAGTTGTAGATGTTCTTTATATATTCTTAGTATCAAACTCTTATCATATATTATGGATTATTTCTTAACATGATAAAATATATATACTTTAGTCTTAAAATGTGTACCTTATGGAGAAATGCTAGAGGCTTTTATAATGGAACTAGATAAGTTGATACTAAAGTTCATATAGATAAACAAATATGCAAGAATAACCAGGAATATACTTAAAAACTACAAGGGTGTGTGTAGGGAAGTAGACTTACTAGACATTAAAACAAACTATAAAGTCTCTATAATTAAAACATTATAGTAATGGCAAATAAGTAAACAGACCAGTGAAACAGAACTGAAAGTCCATAAATAAACCCAAGTATATACAAAAAGTTTAGTATATGATAAGCTAGCATTTCAAATCACTGGAGCTTAGATGGACTGTTTAATATATGGTGCTGGGACAACAGTTCTGTACTTAATACCACACAAAAGGATAAACTCGAAATAGACCAGGGATTTAAGGGTTAGAAAATTGAAATATATTGCTATAAGAAAACAGATGAATTCCTCTTGAACCTTGGTGTAAGGAAAGGTTTTATAACTACGACTTAACATGCAGAGGTCATAAAAGAAAAGTGTTCTAGATTTGAATATGTAAAAATATTTACATGTCAAAAAAGACCATAAGTGAATCCAAAAGACAACTGACAAACTGGGAGAAAATATTTGCATTTATATCAAAGATAAAGGGCTAACATCTCTCATATGTAAAGAACTCTGGAAATTTGAGGGGAAAATGGGCCAAAAATCTGATAGAACAAGGAACAAAAGACATGGATAGACAATTAAAAAATCAAATATAAAGATGGCCCTTAAACCTTTGAAGAGATGCAATTATCAATTACTGAAGAGGTACAACGATCAGTTATTGAGAAAGGGGTGTTGAAATCTCTGCCTACAATTGTGAATTTGTCTGTTTTTTCTTGCAGTTCTACTATCAGTTCATGCTCTATATATTTTGAAGTTCTGTTAGTAGACACAAAAGCATTTATGATTTTCATCTCCTATTCATATCATATCATATCCTTTCTCATTATGAAATGACCCTGCTTATCCCAGTCTAATGGTCTTTGCTTTAAACTCTATTTTGTCTTTATTAATATAGCAACTTAGTCTTATGGTATATATTTTTCCATCTTTTAATCTATTTGTGTATATTTTTTACATTTTAAGTGGGTTTCTTATTGACAGCTTATAATTGGGTTTTGCTTTTTTATCTACTGGGATAGTCTTTACCTTTTAATTGCTATTTGTTTTCTATATGCACCATCCATTATTTGTTGCTTTTCTCCTTTATACTTCCTTCTTTCAATTGATTATGTTTTATAATTCCATTTTTCATTGTTGGCTTATGAGTTATGACCTTCCATTACATTGTATTAGTGATTGCTTTAGAGTTTAATAGTACATTTTTAACTTATAGTCCACCTTCAAGAGATATCCTACTACTTCATACTGTAATACAAGAATCTTACAATATACTTCCATTTATCTCCTTCCAGATTTTATCCTGTTGTTGTCATACATTTTAATTCTACTTATTTTATAAATCCTATAATACATTGATATTCTTTTTGCTTCAAATAATCTATTTCTTTATAAATTATTATATTTATATATTATATAAATATATATTATAAATGAGTTTATTATGTTTATAAGTATCATATAAATTACGTGATATATTTTATATATTATATAATAAATATTATAATGATAAATAATTATATATGTACTAATAAATAATGAATTATAATTCATAGAATAAAATAAAAATCCTGACGTAAGTTCATGTTGACATAAATAAATGAAAAAATGAATAAATTGTGGAGGAGAGAAAGCTCTTTCTTACAGTGTAGTTCCAACTAGTAAATGTAGAAGGAATGATGGAATCAGTAAAACACCGTTTGGCAACCATCACAGTAACAATTGTTTCAAGCAAAAGTCATCATTGGTTGCTAAAATTAGCAGCCAAAAATTTTGATAGGAAATATGATATTTACATAGTCTCAAAGTATCTCCTCACAAGGTACTTTTCATTTACAGGTAAAATAGTAACTTTACAGTGGAAGAACGTGGCAGACACCATCTTAAGCAAGTAATTAAATCAGTAGTACAATAAGTCAACATCATGTAACTCCTGATAACATGCACTGAACTCACAATATGATTTCCTTGGTATTCCTACCAACAATGCATAACCTGAATCTAATAATGGAGATGCATTAGACAACCCAAATTGAAAAGCATCCTAGAAAATAACTGACTAAGGTTATGAAAGGCAAAGAAAGACTGAGAACAGTTCCAGTTTAAAGATGGTTAAAGTCTGTTAGGCCTGCAATTCTGTTCTGATATTCTGCAATTACTGGAAACGCCAAGTGCCCAGTGGAGGTTAATTGGAGACTTTAAGGAAATAAATATACAAACTCCTAGGTGCTCAGGGATCATACCTTCCTCCATATTTGACAAAAGGCTTACTTGAAGGTATATCAAGGATCCTATTCAATGGCTCATAATAGTTTCTCACAAAAGTTTAAAACAGGAGGCAAAGAATACTTGCCCTTTCTAAGTACAATTGAGACTATAAGTAAGATGAAAGTGGTTACTCTTGGAAATTTTGCTTTGGTCAGGAAGGCGTGGGAGTGATTTATAGGGCTCAGTATTGTGATCCAGAAGAAGTTGTATCTTGGAGAACTGTATGGGTCCTTGGGAGACTACAAATTAGAATGAAATCAAGGCTGCTTTTAGTCATTTCAGCTCTTCTTGGAGACTCTTTTAAAGTTTAGAGCTCATCACCATCGTTGTTACTATTATTTTATTACTGTTTTTACCTTTTATGGAATCCATTTGAAACAAACCCCTTGATCATCGAAATGCTTAGTTTTCCTGCAAATGTTTAAGTTTTGGATTTTGAGAACATCTTACAAAGACTAAGGTAGGTGAATGTGAGGGAGGAAAATCACCTGTTAATGGATAACTTGTCAAGAGTTTTGTGAATTTTGAGATTGTGATATTTGTTAAAAAGTTAGCAACTGATTGAAGTGGTAGATTTTTCTAGGTGTGGAACTGTCACCCAGACCATGGAATCTTCTCTCTCAGCAACTAATTATTTTGCCATTCAAGACTTTTATATCAAACTCAAGAAAGACCTAAGAATTTTTCTCTGCACTTTGATCTTAATGCATCATTGATCTGATCATAGGATGTTCCCAAAGTTTTTCTTCCTGTGGTGAGTCACAAGGCTGATTTGTTACAGTAAGGGTAATACCTGTTTATTTCAAGCACCTGTATGTAAAATAGAATTTCATGTGTAAAAAGCACTATGTTGCCTGGCAAATGTAACTACTCCAAAGATTGTACAGTTGCAGATACTGTCATCTTGTGACAGTTTATACGGTGTGCAGCTCTCTTCTTTAAACATTACACTTTTGTTTGCAGCTATAGCTAATGATTACAGAACTTGCACTCTGAGACATTGTCTCTTTGCTTTCAAAGTGTACACTTTTAGAGTGACTTCATTATTTTTGTTTGTTTACCCATGCCACATATCAGCTTAGGCTTCAGGCATTCTTAAGAGTATTTTATGCCCATCTTGGTGGTAATTGTCTCCCTCACTTCAGCTCAATCTCTGGCCTATGTTTATATATTTTCTCATCTTTTCTTTTTTTAAATGGGATATATTGACATATAGCATTGTGTAACTTTAAGGTTTACAACACGTTGATTTGATATATTTATATATTGCAACGTGATTACCACCATAGCATAAGCTAACACCTCTATCATGTCACATAAAAATAAATTTTTGTGTGTGATGAGAACAATTAAGATCCAGTTTCTTAGCAACTTTGAAGTTCATAATACAGTATTGTTGACTAGAATCACTATGCTGTGCATTAGATCTCTAGAACTTATTTATTTACTAGTTGCAAATTTCATTCACACCAAAAGACAAACATAATCCTTGAATAGTGAGAACTGATTGATTTTCACAACTATATTGTTGATGACCTTGACTTGCTGTTTAATTGTAAGAAATTAAGTACCCACATTTGATGCTCACAGTAGGGCCAAAACTTATAAGACATCTATCATTATCAGCTTCCAGTTTAGTTCATAGCTGGATTCCCTCTGACACCACTAATTATTGCTTAATTTGAATAGAAGATAGAGAGGCACATGAAGTTCATCTTTAAGCTCTGTGTGGAGCTGTTGAAAGAGCCTTTGTGCTCTGTGCAATCAAGAGATCTGGTCAGTGTTTGGACTTTTCACAGAACAATACCTAGTTGAGAATTTTCTTTCATTGTTCCTGTTCCTCTCAAAGTAGTAAGAAAGGACAGCGTATTTAGGTTTTAACTTTGTTTTCTGTGGGTACAAGTTTTTTCCTTTTCAAAAGCATAATTTTAGCTTTTATTTCCTTTCACTCAAAATGTAAATGTTGAAAATAAGGCAAGGTTAAAAATGATAAAAAAGAATTTGTGTTTAGGCAGAAGTTTTCAAAATGCTGATGATTACTTAATTTACTGCCCTTGCTGTGAGAGAAATGATTCTTCTAAAGACTAATGGCTTTAACTGCTTTAAACTTACAAGTTGACGCTCATTCATCTGTAGGTCACTTTTTCATATAAAGGACAGCATTCAATTTTTAAGAAAAACTACATAAAATTCTAGGGTTGGGAGCAGAACTCGACAAGGGAATTTCCTGTTGGAGTGGATGGGTTTATAGAGTGTCCTGGATCTGCCACCTTAAATTTCATCTTCCCCTACGGTTTTCTTACTCGGATCTTTACTATTACCAGTACACTGGACACTGGAGATCTATGAATCCTTTTAAAATATTTTCTTGGGCACCCTAAGCATAGCCGAGGAATGCTGATATATTAAAAAAGAACTGAAATCGATGACAGAACAAAAGGTACATAATTACAGAAAATAAACCTTTTTTATTATTATATAAAATAAGTATTAAAATTAAGTGTACAACGTAGTATTTGCTTGTCCTGAGGATCCCAGTAAGATTTCCTGCACCCAAAATCCTCTCATCTTTCATTCATTTTCATTGATTCTACATATTTTTGTTTAGTGTCTACTATGTTCCAATGACTATGCCAGACGCTAAGGAAATGCTAGTGAACAGGATAGATATATCTCTTGGCCTCATGGAGCTTATGGTCTGATAGAGAGGATTGATGGTGAAGTAATAATAATAAAATATGATGAAAGTGATGATTTAAGTACTATAAGATTCCAATAGTCTATTGAAGGCGTTCCTGAAGAAATGGCTTTCAAATTGTGACTGAATGAATAGGAGTTAATTCATAAAAAGAGCAGTGAAATGTTTCAGGCAGGGTGAAGAGCGTGTGAAGGTCACAAGAGATAATTTAGCAGGTATCATTGGGTGCTTTGTGGGAACTGAAAGAATTTCAGTGTGGAGTACGGTAGAAGGAAAAGAGTGGAGAGTGGTAAAAACGGGTGGAGAGTAAGTGGGTTCCAGAACATGGAAGACCTTTTAAGCCACTTTTAAGGAATTTAGACTTTATTCTAAGGGTCACTATTTGGAGAATTTGAAATCAAAAGTTGGAGAAACTTTGTACCTTTCCTGAATTCCTTCATTCCTACTTCTGCAACCTCTTGTCTTCTCATAATGGTCACATGGAAAGTGTCATCTTACTTCTAGCTGCAGGAGCTAGACAATTTGTCCCTTCTTTTGGACCAAAACAAAGATACATGCATTTTTCAGACACTCTTGGATCTTATAATTTTATTCTGTTTCTCTTCTGAGGAAGCTGACCTTTCCATAGCCAAATGTCAGATGACTTCCTTCTGGCTTAAGTTGTAGTTGTGTTCATCTCTGGCGTAATCTATGGAGACCTCGTAGGTTAAACATTCCACCTCAACATGTGGAATTAACTTTACAGTATGTTACTCATTTCATTTCACAATGTAACATATATTCCATATGAATTAGCCTGAACATAGAATAATTATTCTTTATTTTAAAATTTTTGCATTAAAGTACAAGATACATATGATAAAATGTACAATCTTAAGTGTACCACTTGATAAATTTTTATATAACTATACACTCATGTAACCACCATCCACAGTAAGGTATGGAACATTTCCAGTATCCCAGAAGGCTCCCTCATTCTCTTTCCCTATCATAACCTCTGAAAGATAATCACTATTCTCTCATCACCATAGATTAATTTTGACTGTTCTTGAGCTTCATATGAATGAAATTATAAAGCATATACTTTCTTTGTTGGGCTTTTTTCACCCAACATAATGTCTCCGAGATTTATACTCATTGCAAGTAGTAGTTTGTTCTCTTTTGTTGCCGTGTAGCCTTCTGTGTCTATGGGTTATCTTTGTACCAAAGCACACTATTTAATAACTGTAGATTTGTAATAAAATCCTACGGTAGTGTAGTCTTTTAATTTTGCTCTTATTCAAAATGGTCTTGACTCTTCATGGTCCTTTATGTTTGCATATAAATTTTAGACTTACTTGTTTATTCCTGTAAAAGAAATAGCTGGGATTTTAATTGGGATTGCTGTGTATCTATAGTTCAATTTGGGGATAATTTACATCTTAAAAATATTGTGGTTTGCAATGCCTAGGTGCAATATATCCGTCGATTTATTTATTTTTTAAAAAATTTATTTTAGTAGTATTTTTTAGGGTTTTTTTCCTAGGTATGTGTATAGAAATCTTATACATTTTGTAAGTTTATTGTTTTTTAATAATTTATTTTCTATTTTTTGCATGTATGGGGAAATATGTTTTTATAGAAACCTCATATCCAGAGATCTTACTAAATATACGTATAAATTCTAATAGTTTATTTTAGGCTTAAAATTTTTTTCCATTTAGGTTATCAATTGTATAACTTCCAGTTACACTATCAATCAGTCTTGAATAATGAATTTTATTTCTTATTGTTTACCATATGTACTCTTTTTAGCTGACAAAATTTATTTTTTAGAACAGTTTTAGATTCACAGCAAAATTGAGCAAAAAGTGCAGAAAATTCTTATATCCCTGTCCTTATGCACACAACTTCCCCCGCTATCAATATCTCACACCAGAGTGGTACTTTCTTAAATCTGTGGACCTGCATTGACCCTCATCGTCCAGAGTCCACAGTTTACATTAGGATTCATTCTTGATGTTGTACATTCAAGTTGAGAAATGTATTATGACATCAATCCACCATTGTAGCTTTATACAGAATACTTTCACTGCCCTAAGAATTTTCTGTGCTCTGTCTATTCATCTCCCCCTCCCCCATCACCCCTGGCAACTACTGATTTTTTACTGTCTCCATAGTTTTTCCTCTTCCAGAATATCATATAATTGGAATCATAAAGTATGTAGCCTTTTCCGACTGGCTTCTTTCACTTAGTAACATGCATCTAAGTTTCCTCCATGTCTTTTCACGGTTTAAGATCTCATTTCTTTTTGGCACTGAATAATATTCCATTTTCTAGATGTACCACAGTTTATTTATCCACTCTACTGAAGGACATCTTGGTTGCTTCCATGTTTTGACAATTATGACTAAAGCTGCTATAAACATCCATGTACAGGTTTTGTGTGGACATAGGTTTTCAGTTCATTTGGGTAAATACCAAGGAGTGCAATTACTGGGTCATGTGTTATGAGTATGTTTAGTGTTGTAAGAAACCACCAAACTATCTTCCAAAAAACTTTATCATTTTGCAGTCCCACTGGCAATGAATGAGAGTTCCTGTGGCTCCACATCCTCTCAAACATTTGGTGTTGTCAGTGTTTGGATTTTGGCTATTCTTTTCTTTTAGATTGAGATATGATTGACATGTAATATTATGTGAGCTTCAGATGTACAACATAATGATTCAATATTTGTATATATTGCAAAATGATCACTGTAATAAGTCTAGCTAGTGTTCGTCACCATACATGGTTAAAACTTTTAGGATCTACTCTCTTAACTTTCAAATATACAATATTGTAGTATTAACTGCATTTACTGTGCTGTACCAGATTTTGTTTATCCGTTCATCTGGTGATGGACATTTGGGTACACTACATCCCCAGGACTTATTCATATAACTGAAAGTTTGTACCTTTGACCCCATTCACCCATTTTGCCCATCCCATCCCCTGCCTCTGGCAACCACCAATTTGTTCTCTGTATCTTTCAGTTCTATCTACTTGTTTTTAAGATTCCACATATAAGTGAGATCATGGAATATTTGTCTTTATCTGTATGACTTATTTTACTTAGCATAATGCCTTCAAGGTCCATCCATGTTTTTGCATATGGTGAGATTTCCTTCTTTCTATGGCTGAATAATATTCCAATGTATATATATATATAACACATGTTCTTTATCCTTAGACACTTAGGTTGCTTTCATGTCTTGGTAATTGTAAATAATGTCACAGTGAACATGGGGGTGCATTGGATTTTGGCCATTCTAATAAGTGTGTAGTGGTATCTCAATTGTATTAATTTGCAATTCCCTAATAACGTATGATGTTGAGCATCTTTTCATAGGCTTACTTGCCATCTGTGTATCTTTTTTGGCAAGGTGTCTATTCAGGTATTTTGCCTGTTTTTTAATTGTTATTCATTTTCTTATTGTTGAGTGTTGAGTTCTTTCTATATTTTGGATAAAGGTCCCTTATCACATAAGTCTTTTGCAAATATTTTTTCCCAGTCTGTGGCTTCTCTTATCATTCTCTTTACATTGTGTTTTGCAAAGCAAATGTTTTTAATTTTAATGAAGTCCAGTTTAGAAATTATTTCTTTCATGGATTGTGCCTTTGGTGTTGGATCTAAAAAGTCCTTGCTATATTCAAGGTCATCTAGGTTTTCTCCTATGTTATCTTCTAGGTGTTTCATAGTTTGCATTTTACATGTAGGTCAATAATCTGTTTTGAGTTACACCTTCAGGGGGTTTGGTCTATGTCTATGTCGAGAGTCATTTTTTTACATATGAATGTCCAGTTGTTCTAGCACCACTTGTTGGAAAGACCTTGAGTATAGTGATGGTGAAATTCACACAAGAAGAAAAAGAACATCTGAATAGGCATATTCCTATTGATGAAGTATAATAAAAAATTAATAACCTTTCAAAACAGAAACACCAAGCACAGATGGGTTCACTGGTGGATTCTATGAAACATTTACAGAAGCAATTATTTCAATTCTCTACAATCTCTTCCAGAAGATAGAAGTGGAGGAAATACTTCCTAACTCATTCTATAGGTCCAGCATTACCCTAATATGGAAATTAGACAAAGATATTACAAGAGAAGAAAACTACAGACCAATATCTCTCATGAATATAGATACAAAAATTCTCAACAAAATATTAGTAAGTCAAATCCAACAATGTATAAAAAGAATCATACACCATAACCAAGTGAGATTTATTCCAGGTATGCAAGGCTGTTTCAGCATTCAAAAATCAAGTAACGTAATCCATCACGTTAACAACTAAAGAAGAAAAATCACATAATCATATCAATAGATGCAGAAAAGGTTTTGATAAAATCCAGTACTCATTCATGATAGAAACTCTCAGCAAACTTGGAATAGAGGGGAACTTCCTCAACCTGATAAAAAAAAATCTCCAAAAACATGGAATATCTCTGATATTTATTTAGTTCTTCTTTGATATTTTCAATCAGAGTTTTGTAGTTTTCCTCAAATAGAGTTTATACATATTGTGCTAGGTTTATACTTAAATATTTAATTTTTTGTGGTGCTAATGTAAATGCGCTGTGTTTTTAATTTTAAATTCCACTTGTTCATTGCTGGTATCTAGGTCCAATGCAATCTCAATTGAAATCCCAGGAGGAGAACAGAATGTTTAATCTGCTACTATTGGATGAAGTAGTCTATAGATGTCCATTATATTCAGTTGAATGATAGAGGGGTTGAGTTCACCTACATACTTACTGATTTTCTGCTGCTGGATCAGTCCACTTTTGATAGAGGGATGTTGAAATCTCCGACTGTAATAGTGGATTCATCTATTTCTCTTTGTATTATCAGTTTTTGCCTCATGTATTTTGATGCTTTTTGTTAGGCACATAAACATTAAAGATTGTTATATCTTCCTGAAGTGTTGGTCCCTTTATCATTATGTAATGCATCTCTTTATCCGTGATAACTTGCCTTTCTCTGAAGTCTGCTGTGTCTTAAAATAATATAGCTACTCCTTTGCTTTCTTTCAATTAGTGTTACCATGGTATGTCTTTCTCTATCACTTTACTTTTAATATATATGTGTTTTTATATGTAAGGTGGGTTTCTTTTAGACAACGTATGGTTGGGTCTTGTTGTTTCATTAACTCTGACAATATCTTTTTTTTTAAAACCATTTGCATTTAAGGTGATTGTTATATAGTTGGATTAATATCTACCATATTTGTTACTGTCTTCTATTTATTGTCCCTGTTTTTTATTATTTTTGTCTTCTACACTTTTTCTGCCTTTTGTGTGATTTGAATTGAACATATTATATGATTCCATTTCTTTCCTCCCTTATAGTGTCAGTTATACTTTTTTCATTTTTTTTTTTACTTTGTTTAGTGTTTTTTCTAGAGCTTGCAATACACATTTATGACTAATCCAAGTGTACTTTTAAATAACACTATATTGCTTCATGGGTAGTGCAAGTACTTTATAATAACAAAATATTTCTAGTTTCTCCCTCCCATCCCTTGTATCATTGCTGTCATCCATTTCACTTATACATAAACATACATATATACTTTTATGTATGTATTTGTCTCTGGTATGCAAGGCTTGTTCAACATTCAAAGATCAATTAATGTGACCCACCACATTTCACTTATACATAAGCATACATATATACTTACACACATATATATGTATATAGATACGTATACTCTACTCACATAATCAAATACATTGTTGATATTATTTTGAATAATCATATCTGTTAGATCAATTAAGAATAAGAAAATAAAAGTTTCTATTTTGCCTTCACTTATTCATTCTCCAGTGCTCTTCCTTTCTTTATGAAGATCTTAGATTCTGACCTTTATCATTTTCCTTCTCTTTGAAGAACTTCTTTTTACGATTCTTGCAGGGCAAGTCTATTGGCAACACATTCCCTCAATATTTTTTTCCCCCGAGAATGTCTTTCTTCTTCACTTTTGAAGGATCATTTTGCAAGGTATAGAATTTTAGATTGGTGGATTTTTTTCTCTCAAAACTTTAAATATTTCACTCCACTCCCTTCTTGCTTGCATAGTTTCTGAGGAGAAGTTGATGTAATTCTTATCTTTGCTCCTCTATATAAGTAAGTTCTTTTCCTCTGGCTTCTTTCAAGATATTTTCATCTTTGATTTTCTGGAGTTTGAATATTACATGCCTAGGTTTAGTTTTGTTTGTTTGTTTGCTTGGCATTTATCCTGCTTGGTGTTCTCTAAGCTTCCTGGATCTTTGGTTTGGTGTTTGACATTATTATGAGAAGTTCTCAGTCATTATTGCTTCAAATATTGATTTTGTTCCTTTCTCTCTTTATTCTCCTTCTGGTATTCCCATTATACATACGTTATACCTTTTGTAGTTGTCCCGTAGTTCTTGGATATTCTGGGTTTTTTTCTTCCAGTCTTTTTAGTCTTTGCTTTTCAATTTTGGAAGTTTCTATTATTGTATCCTCAAACTCAGAGATTCTTTCTTCAGATGTTTCCAGTCTACTAAGGAGCCAATCAAAGGCAGTCTTCATGTCTTTTGCACTGTTTTTGATCTCTAGCATTTCTTTCAGATTCTTTCTTAGAATTTGCATTTCTCTGCTTACATTATCTATCTGTTCTTGCATGTTGTCTACTCTTTTTGTTAAAGCTCTTAGCATGTTAATCACAGTTTTTAAAAATTCCTGGTCTGACCATTCCAACATTCTTGGAATACCTAACTGATTCTGATGCTTGTTCAGTCTCTTCAAACTGTATTTTTTGCCTTTTAGTATACCTTGTAATTTTTTTTGTTGAAGGGCAGACATGATGTACTGGAAAAAAGGAACTGTGGTAAATAGGCCTTTTGTAATTTAGTGGTGAGGTGAAGGGGGAGGGAAAGCATTCCTTAGCCCTATGATTAGGCTTCAGTCTTTTGGTGACCCTTTGCCCCTGGACTGTGAACTTCACCAGTGCTTCTCAGTCCCCCCCCTTAGGTGGGACACTTTAGTTGGAGGGGGCTGGAGTTAGATATTTTTCTTCTCCCACGTGGAAGACTAGAGGAAGCTGAAGTTGGATATTTCACTTTCCCAGGTAGGTTAGGTTCTGCTAAAACCCTACCATGTTTGGCTCTGGTAAAACAGCTTCCCCTGAGGGCAGGCCTTGTTAAGAAGAACAGAATGCTCTGGTGTATTTCAAAATGGTTCCTTTTCTTCTCCCCTTGCTGGAAGCACAAGGGAACTGTTCTCCAATATTCGCTGTGAGGACCTAGTAGAGCCACCTGGAGGTAAAACTCACAAAACATGTAGGGGCCTCCAATTATTGGGTCTCCCTGGAGTCGTCCACAGTGAGCCTCCAGTAGTTTGTCAATTATGGTTTAAGTTTTCCTACATTGGCACTGGTTCCCATGGAAGTTTCTGCTCCAGTAATTTGTGGTTCTCTGTATTCACCTGTCTTTCTCTCCAATATTTGGAGGAGTGATTTGCCATGTGATCTTACTTCTCTGATGGACCTAAGAAGAGTTGTTGATTCTTCAGTTTGTTCAGCTTTTTAATTATTGTTAGAACGCAACTTCTGAGCTCCTTATATGCTGAACTGGAAACCAGAAGTCTACTCTGTATACAATTGTTTCTGTTTCTTATCTTATTTCTCTACCTAGGATCACCAGGACAATGTTGAATAGAAGGGTAATAGTAGACATTTTTGTCTTGTTTCTGAACTCAGAAGAAATCATTCAGTGTTTCACCATTAACAATGATGTTTGCTATAAGTGTATGATCAAAATAAAGTTCTCTCCTGTCCCTAGATTGCTGAGAGTACCTTTTATAAAATCATGCTGTGTACTGAATGCTGTAAGGTACTTTATCTGCGTCTCTTGTAATGATCATGTAATTTTTCTCCTTTATTACAAGGTACATTATATGGATTGATATTTGAATCCTTAGGCAGTTTTGCATTCCTGGAATAATTCCCACTTGATCCTTTTTATATATTGTTGGATTGTATTTGCTAATATTTTGTTGAGGATTTTTGTGTCTATGTTTTTGAGGGAGATTGGCCTGTATATTTCCCTTCTTATAATGTAATTTTCAAAATTTGCTGGCCTCAGGCAGTGTTTCCTCTTTTTCTATTCTCTGAAGAGTTTGTATAATATTGATACTATTTCTTCCTTAAATGTTTGAAAAAATTCATCATTGTATCAATCAGGGCTGTGGGAAGACTTTTAATTATAAGTTCAATATCTAAGTGTATTTTTCAGGAATGTTTCTATTTTACATAAATTTTCAAATTTATTAGACTAAAATGTTCAATCTATCTTATTATCAATATCTGTAGGAATATATAGTGATGTCTCCTTTTTCATTACTTATATTAATAATTTTCTTTTTCTCTTTATTACTTGATCAGTCTTGCTGAAGGTTTATTAATTTCGTTAATCTTTTCAAAGAACCATCTTTTACTTTTGTTGATTTTTCTCTATTAGACTACATTTATCAATTTCATTGACATGCTGTCAGATATCTTCTTCATCATCCCTTTTTCGGGGTTCGTTTGGTGCATTTTTTCTAGATTAAGATGGAGCTTAGGTAATTGATTTGTAACCTTTCCGTTTTGCAATGTTTGCATTTAAAGTTCTAATAACTGCATTATATGACAGAAAAATTTTGAGATAGATTTTTATTATTACTTAGTTCAAAATATTATCTAATTTTCATTATGATTTATCTTTTGTGCCATAGATTGTCTAAGTGTGTTGCTTAAATTCTGATTTGAGGACTTTCTAGTTATCTTTTTATTATGTATTCCTATTTTGATTCCATTGTGGTCAAAACCCATACTCTCCATGATTTCAATTCTTTGAAATTTGCTTAGATTTGCTTTATCCCTCAACATGTGGTCTATTTGAGTAATTTTTTATGTGCACTTAAGCAGAATGTATATGAGGCAATTATTGGGTGTAGTGTTCTATATATGTCAACTAGTTAGTGTAAATTAAGCATATTATTCAAATATTCTGTATTTTGTTGATTTTTCTTTTATTCTACTGAGAAAGCTGTGTTAAAATCTCAACTATGATTGTGGATATATCTAATTTTTCCTTGTCAGCTCTGGTTTATGTTATTGGTTGTGCTAGTTTTAGGATTGTTGGATTGATACTTTTTCATCATTCAATGTCCCTCTTCTTTAGATATTTCTTGCCTTAAAGTATATTTATCTGATATTAATATATCTACCCTGGCTTTTTTTTTTTTTTTTGGTTAGTGTTTGCATCATATAACCCTCTGTTATCCTCTTACTTTCAATCTTTTTGTGTCCTTATATTTAAAGTTTCTCTGGTGTGAACAACCTAAAGTTGAGTTCTGTTTTCCACCTTGCTTTGATTAGTTTCCTTTAATTTGTCATATTATTCCATTTATATTAATATAATTTCTGATATTTGGTTTGAAATTTACTATTTCCTACTTATTTTCTGTTTGCCCATCTATTCTTTGTTTCTTTATTTCTTATTTTTTTCCTTTTAAAAAAAATTAATCATGCAATTTGTTTTCATTTTTCCTTCTCTATGAGCTTATTGATACCTGGTCTTTTATGATCCTTTTAATGATCACTCAGTCTTCCATATTGAACTGCTTGGTTATACTGCTTTGCAGGTAGTAGATAAGGGCTAAAGCACTCATCAGCTGCCTGTGTATATCTCTGAAAATAAGATAAGAGTACTACACTGAGATAGGATTTAAGGAAATTGTCTTTGTTTTCGCTGTCAGCAGAGTGGGCTCTGTGTTCTAAGTCTGTGTCACAAAATGTGGTCTTGAATGAGCCACTTTTCTTATCTAGACTTGAATTTCTCTGTTTATACCATGGGGAGTGTTTACTAGTTAATTTTCTAGAAGCCCTTTTAGCTTTGATATTCTCTTAATTTAAAAGAGAGATGGCCATGACTTGCTATTATGCCTTATAAAATTCTATGACACTCAAAATCCTTTATAAAGATTAGTTGCCCCTAAAAAAGTCAAAATCCTAATAGGAACTTAAAAGACATTTATATTCTGATAATAAATTTAGTTGTAATATCATTGACTCTATTGCAAAAATAATAACAATGTGTTATGAAGTTTAAAACATGTATGGTAATATGTATGACAACAATAACACAAACAATGGGGGAGTTTTAAAGTTTCTTACATTGTATTTGAAATGGTATATTATTTGTTGGTAGACTATTGTAAGTTAAAGATACATATTGTAAATCCTTGATCAACCATTAAAATAATAAAATAAAGAGGTATAGCTAATAAACCAATAGAGGGGATAAATCTAATACTAAAAAAATTTAATTAAAAGGCAGGAAAGGAGGATAAAAGGAACAAAATAGAAAGGAAACATATAGAAAAAATATCAAGATGATAGGCTTAAACTCTATTAATAATAATTATATTAAATGTAAATGGACTAATTGTACCAATTTTGAAACACAAAGCTTGTCAGATTAGATTAAAAAGGCAAGATTCAATTAATATACTGACTACAAGAAACACAGTATATATAAAGTTGTAGATAGGTTAAAAGTAAAAGGATGGGCAAAGATACACCATGTAAACACTAATGATAAGAAAGCTGAAGTGGCTATATTAATATAAATGTAGACTTCAGGAAAAAGAATATTGCCAGAGATAATGATATTTCATAATGATTAAAGAGCCAATTCATCAAGAAGATATAACATTCATGAATTTCTATGCATCTCATAACAGAGGTTTAAAATACATAAAGCAAAAACTTGACAGAATTGAAAGGAAAAAAGGTAAATCTGCAATTCAATTGTTGGAGATTTCAATACTCCTATTACAGAATTTGAGAAAAAAAAAAAAGACAGAAAATCCATAAGCGTATAGAAGACCTGAACTATACTATCAGTCAACTTGACTTAATTGACATTAAAATAAACCATTACACACAAAAACTGCAAAGTAATTATTCTTTTCAAATGAATATGGAACATCCCACAAGAGAAAGCATATGCTGGGCCGTAAAGCAAGTCTCAATAAACATAAAAGGATTGAAATTATATAGAGTATATTCTCTGACCACAATGGAAATAAATTACAAATAGATAACAGAAGGAAATTTTTAAAAATTCCCATATATTTGGCAGTTAAACCACATACTTCTAAATAAACTGTGTACCAAAGAAGAAGAAGAAGGAAAATTATAAAATATATTGAACTGAATGATAATGAAAACATAACCTAACAAAATATATGAGATGAAGCCAAAATAGTACTTCAAGGGAAATTCATAGCTTTAAATGTTTTTATCAAAAATAGTAAAGGATTAAAATTAACCTATACATTCAAGGCAAATCCAAAAAAGTTCAAGGTGGTTTTTTTTGGACAGGTAAGTTGCTTCTAAAATTTATAGGGAAATAACACAGAACCTGAGATAGCGAAAACAAATTTAAAATAGAAGAACAAATTTGATGACTTATGTGATTGCAAGACTTACTATAAAGTTACAATAATCAAAACAGTTTGGTATTGATCTAAGGATAATGAATTGATCAATAGAACAGAATAGAGAATCCAGAAATAAATCTATACACACAAAATAACTAAAAATGGATCATAGATCTAAATATAAAACTAAAACTATGAAGCTTCTAGACGAAAACATAGAAGAAAATCTTTGTGATCTTGGTATAGGCAAAGACTTCTTAGATGGGACCCAGAAAATGCTAATTATAAAGAAAAAACTTGTAATTGTGTGACTTCAAAATAAAAAACTATAGCTCCTGAAAAGACACCTTATGAAAATAAAAAGGTATGCTGCAGGCTAGGTTAAAATATTTACAATACATATATCTGACCAAAGATATACATCAGATATACATAAATAACTCTTAAATATATGTATAATATATAATACAAATCTATGTATTATATAAATGTGTAATTTATATAAATATGTAATTTATCAAATATGTATAAGCATATAAGTAATTCTTAAAACTCACCAAGAAAAAGACAAATGATCCAATATAAAAATGGGCAAAATATTTGAATAACACTTCACCAAAGAAGATAGATAAATAGTCAATAAGCATATGAAAATATACTTTATTCTTTAGTCATTAAGGAAATATAAATGTAAGTTAAAACCACACTGAGATACTATTATATTCTCACTAGAATGACTGAAATTAAAATACTAGCACTAAGAAGTGTTAATGAGTATATAAAGCAACTAGAACTCTCTTACATTGTTGGTGGATGTGAGAAATGAGATAACCACTTTGGAAAACTTTTTGGCAGTTTCTTATAAAGTCAGGCACATAACCCCACTTTTAGAAGAAATTCCATTTTTAGGAGAAAAAAGACATTCATAAAAAGACATGAAAAAATTTTCATATTAGCTTTATTTCTAGTAACCCCAAACTGGGAGAAACCCACATGTCCACAAACAGATGAATGGATAAACAAATTGTGGTGTATTTATTCAATGGAAATCTACCCATTAACAAAAAGGACCAAATTACGAACACGTGCTGCAGCACAGTTGAATCTCAAAAATTTTAGAATTGGAAGAATCTATATCCAAAAGGTAGGTACTGTATACTTTCATTTTTATGAAAGTCAAGAGTAGGCAATACTATCCTGTGGTAATAAGAAGCAGATAAGTGTTTGCCTGGGGCTAGGAGTATGGATAACTGACCGAAAGGGAGCACAAGATAACTTTTTGGAAATGTTCTATATCTTCTTTTGGGTGGCAGCTACGTGAATGTGTAATTTGACAAAATTCATCAAATTTACATTTAAAATGGCTTCATTTATTATATGATGTATAGTAAATTATACATCAATATAGTTAATTTTAAAAAAAGTAGTTCTGTTGCTGCTTGACACAAAAAAGTGATCTCTTAGAAATATCTTAAGGAATTTGTTTTAGTCTTACTATGTGAAGCCTCCTGGGTTAAGCATTATGGAAGAAGACACAGTAGTATCAGGAACATTCTCTGACCATCAAGGAACTGAATGTTTAGTTAGCATAGTGTGGTGTGAATTGGCCATATACTTAGTTATATTATGGTAAAACTGGTAAGTAATAGCAGCGGTAGATGTAGAAGAAAGAGTTGTAAAGTTCAGAGTTAATGAGTTGGTACATGAAAAGAATATAAAAAGTGCAGTGCCTGACAGAGAGCATGTGTTCAGCGAGTGTTATTTGGCTTTCAGAGGATGAGAATTTATGTTTGAAGCGATGATTCAAGACATAATTGAGGAGGTGGTATTTAATGTAGGCACTGCAGAATAGGAGGGTTTTTCATAGGCATCAAGAAGCAGGGAGACCTTAGGTCAGGAGGATGTCATGAGCAAAGATCTGGAAGTGAAAAAGCACCAGGAATGTACAGGAGAGTAAGATACGTTTGGTGTACTCATTTGAACAGAGGAGGAGTTTCATATAGGAGAATAATAGCAGATGAATCACTACGGCCAGATTCTGGAGAGCCTCAGCCTCAACTTTATTTCTGCTGTATTTTCTTTCCTTTGCATCATATTCAGAAAATCCTAATTCACATAGCTAAATAATTGCAAATAGCAAACCTGTAACAGTTTACCTTCAAGTCTTTGCGTATCTTTCAATAATAAAGCAAGAGATTTATTTCGGGTTTGAATAATTAACGTTCTAACTTGTTAGTATGAGTTAATGGATTGGTGGTTTCTGGTGTGTTAAAATTTGGAACATAATACGTTTGAGTGTATATGACAGTTTTTGTTATGGTTTTCATATTGTTTAGATTTTTTTTTAAGTTGCAACTGGCAGCAACCCAAGTCAAACTAGCTTAAGCAAAAACAGGAATATATTGGTTTATACCACCAAGAAGTCAAGGAGCAGAATTTGGTTTTAGCTATTTTTGGATGTAAGCGTGCTAACAAGATGTAAAGATTTTTTTCTCTATCTGTTCTTATCTCTGCTCTTCTCCACCTTTCCTTGTATTGTTGGCTTCATTTGCTATTATTGCAGACAGGCTTTCTCCATGTGCCTAGGAGGATTGTTACACCAATCCTAGGCCCACATGCTTATAGGTTCCAACCTGAGTGGAAGAGAGCCTTTCTAGATGTTCCAGCAGAGAATTCTGACTGGCTGAAATTCCTCTCTGAGTGGCTAGGAGGAGCAGTAGGAGGCAGGCAGCAGAGCCCTGTGACTGACAACTCCATCAGGACAGTAGTGGCTGTCAGAAACATTTCCCCAAAGAAACCAAAAGAAGGAATATAGGACACAGTGGGCATGCAAAAATTATTATTTCCACAGTCCAATACAGTTTTTAAAAAAGCAGTTAAATACGTATTTGAAAAAGTAAACATGAAATCAAACATTTGTACAACCCAAAGAGCAGTGACCCATGTTAATATGGTTTTAATGCCTTAGCCTTTGGCAATGGAGCAGCAGAAAACAGGGTCATAAGAGGATGTCATGATGAGTAATATTTTATCAATATGGACAACTGTAGTTTCTAATGGAACATATTTACTCCATTAAAATTGTGGTAAATTTGAAGGTGTCATGGGCAATGAGCTACAGTGAAAAACGAAGGCCTCAGGCTGCACATTTGCTTCTTGTACATGAAGATAAAACCTAATGTGGAAGGGATTACTTTTCAAGTTTAGCAGTATTTTTAAACAGCATCTTAACTATTCCTTAGTGAATCATATTGGGAAAGGAAAGCTCTTAGTTCAAACAAGATAAGGCATTATGAAAAAGGTAATATAGAGGAATAGGAAGACCAGCATAATGGAGTGTATATGGGAGAATTGGCTGTTGAGTACTATTGACTTCCACTGCAATACCTTGAATTTTCAGCACCCCTTCCCAAAGCATAGAGTGCTTCGCTCCATACCTGAAGCAATTAGTGATAGATATAAGTATCCATTTTCTACTACTAGATCCTACATTATAGACTATAAAACTGATATTCAAATAATGGTCAGTCATGCCAGTAAAACCGGCACTTAACTGGAGTCAGGGCTCTGTTACCAATTGTTGGACCTTGGGCAAGGCAAGTGACTTCCTTATCTTGACTCTGTTTCCTCATTTCTGAAATGGGGGTGATATTCCTTATGATCACTCAAGTCTCTCAGCTGCAGCCGCAGGCTGGGAGCGTTTGAATCACCTGCTGGATATTTCCCTCGTTTTCCATATTGGCGTTGGTAGCAGTTGTACTTTGGTGGATATGGGAGAGGAATTTCATTTTGAATGATCCCCTTGATATTGTTCTAGCTGCTAAGCAGACTTGGAAAGCAGATGAAAGACATACCTCTTACCTGCAAATATAGAACAAAGTGACTTCCGTCAATGTATGTTAAGTGCCAATTTTAAGGAGTTTCTATAAAAGATTATCCAAGACTTCAGTAGATAAAAACAGTGCAAAGAGAGAATATTCACCTAATGTGATGATGTCTGTGTGTGTATTTCTGGCAGGCTTCAAATGTGGGTTTTTTTCTGCCCTATGAACGTGCCAAAATCTTGCATCTAGCAGTTCTAATGACATTTCCAATAGCTCCAATTGACACACACACACATACGTACACACACACACTCACAGTATATTATCTAGTAAAGTGGTTGTAGAATTAACATTTTTCCTGGAAGGAATATATCTGATTTAATGACCAAATTGTTTTAAGGCAGCACAACAGAATTTCACAGGAACTAAATCTATTTCTTCACACCGATCTTGCATGTTTTACTCGAGCATTGAGTCATTAGCATGTTTATAATGGTTCTAATTTAGCACAACACTTTCTGAATTTTATCCTTGAGTCATTTACAAATTGTTCATATTGAATAAACAAAGGAAACAGATTGCATTTTATACTTAGTAATTTATCTGAAAGAAGAAGGGAGGGTTAATTGTTTTAAAGTTTTGGTCTGTTTGGGGAAGTGAGCCTGCTTTTTCATTGCTAGGCATAAATGCCATTCTCATCTTTTCGGGCATGGGGGGGGCTATGGAGGAGTAAAATGAAAAATTAGGACCAGGACAAGATTGGCCACTCCCAGAGGGGAGTGTGGAGCAAAAGGGGAGCTGGCACGAGATTATCCAAAACAGTTGGTGCATTCCTTAATGATCAAGTGCTTGAGAAGTCCAGCTCTTCCTGGCAGAGCATCTGTGTTGATGTTTATATCATTGCCCTGCTGTATGGGAAAGGCATGCTTTCTCTTGCTGCTTGGCTAAAAATAGGATGGAATATAGCATTGTATGAGATATTTTAAGATAGCAAAAACATTTAAGAGGTTAAAGGTTTGGCTTTTGGATCAAAAAAGATCAGTGATATAACTCGTGGTGTTCCTTGCAGACTGAATTTTATCTAGAGTTTGTCAGGATTCAAACTCTTGGTTAGGCAAGTTATTCTAGGTTCATTTGGTGCAGTCTGAAAAACTCTCTCTGCTGTCTTTTCTGTCTGCTTTTCAGCATGAAGAGCAGGCCTGAAAACAGCCTCTATTTATACCCCCTTGTTCGTATTTGGAAAATCAGTTGTTTCATTGGAGAGAGGGAGAGAGAGAGGAGAGAGCATGAGCAGTCGTCAGGCAGTGTGCTTCGTACATTATAGTGACTTCAAAATAAAACTGGCACATTTTAGTGTCTAATTATTTTTAGTGAGCTTGGAGGGTTTTAATTAAAATTTAAGAGTGCTCTTCAAGCTCTCCAAGCTCCAATTTTATCCCACTGTATTGTGGAGCACTTGTCACTGTGGAAAAATGTACAGTAACTGGCATGTGCATCTCTGTTTCCTAATGAAAACTGTGGGATGGATGATCAGTAGGGATATAAATATACATTCTCAGAATTCGTTGTAAACTGTAAACCAAGGTCAAGGGTACTTTTGATAAGTTATCATTGTTCTTGGATACATAGAAATTTCATTGAATTTGAAATTTATGATTCCTATGGTAAAAATAAAAGGAATTACTTTAATATTTTCTTAAAAGAGTTAATAAAGCAGTAGGCAATCTGCATACAGGGACAGCAGTCATTGTTTTCCCTTACTAAAATATTTTGAAGATATTTTCTGTCATGTTTCTAATATTGTAGCATTTCTAACTTTAAATACCACTTTGAGGCAAAGGAATAATGATAAGTGTTTACTCATAGGTAAATTGTTCTAAAGTACAAAAAAATTTTTTTCATTACCCTTTCATATTCCCCATGCTTTAGTTTCAGTGATGATTTCTTTATTTACTCTCTTGGACTCATTTGAAATGCTTTTATTTTGTGCAGAATTAATACTGCTAATTGTGCAGGAATTAATGCCAATGCATCTTTGTTTAGCTGGGAATAATTTTAAGTTGTTCCTAAAATATCATAATAGAGATTAGCAGATAAATATATTACATACTCTCACTTCAAATTTCACTTGTCCTATGAAATTAGTTATTAGCATGAAAAAGCATTCTTGACTTACCTGGACTGGAACCTAGGTACTTAGGCAGCAGAAACATTGCTTTGCAATCCATTATGCAGGATATTTGTGAAAAAATAGTTCTGAATTCTGTCTTTCCTTTTTTCCTTAGAAGAAGTTTCTTGAAAGAGAAAAACTTAAATTTGCAAAGGAAAAGAAAACTATGCAATTGAGAATTAATTTATATCAAAACTTTTTACATCTTTTATTAAAATATGAGAACTGACGTCTATCTCTTGATTTTTGATAGTCCTGTTTTAATCACATTATTTATAAAAATTAGACAAGATAAATATAATAAAGTCCTGCATTTCATTGAGTGTGTATTGGTTTATTGACACTAATTCTTTCAAAGTAAGAGGAATTAATTTTGGGATTTTCCATGTTTATACTGAAGTGTTGTGGCTTACACTTATTTTTAATATATACATATTATGGTGACATTTTTTATGCTATAATGTTGTGGTTCTTTATCTTGATTTCCAAAAGGTATGTAGTTCCTCTCCTGTTTTTTAGCTGAAGATGACTTAGTCAAAATACTAAAACATGAATAATCAGGCTCAGATAATAAAATACACTGTATATTGTTTCATTGTTTTGAGGGCTGTAGCACCACCATAACTATATAAGTTGTTTTCGAGTCAATTGCGTAAAACATATTTATCTGTGTAAAATAATCCAAGAATATCTGGGTGATGTTTAGTCTTTTTTCCCATTTGGAATCCTGCATGACTACTGAGTTAGAGCCACTCTGCATAGTCTTACTCTTTCTGTGTACATGACGCACACTGGACCTCTTTACTTATTTTGACCTCTTTGGTTTTTGCATTTGTGCATGATCAGAATGGGGCAAAGTCTGATCTGATCGATTGCCTCTGTAAAGCTAGTGTCCTATTAATGTAGTTGAAAGTTGTGGCACAAGGAGGATGAATACTTACTTTTAATTTGCACCCTTACCTGGATATTGTTTTAGGTGGGAAATTTGAGAATATAAATTTTCAAGTATAATTTTATCTATGACTTCTTTCCTCATTTCAAGTCAGGAACCTCTTGGTGGTGGCAGTAATGTCCTCTGTCTATGTGATATTTGTTAACAGTCTGCATTCTCTAGTCTTTTCTCCTGCCCCTCTCTTGCTTTCCATTACAGTATGAAGCATGCTTAGTACTAATAGTGCTATGCCCTTGGAGGATTGGCGTCAGATAATTAGGTGAGAAAGCTGAGTTTTTCAAGAGATTTCCTCAGAGTTTTGAATCTTCCTGAAATCTCTCAGGATTGAGATAAAACGTTGATAAATTTGTATGTAGTGACTTTATTGTCCCATAGATAAAGGCAATCAGTGATTGTTACTAAATATTTTCATGGGCTATAAATATAGACGTGCAAAGGCTGTTTTATTTTTTCCCCTCAGTTTCTTCTACTGAAATGGGAACTCAGATAGCTAGATTAACTCAGCATTATGTTGAGGATTAATTTTCTAATAGGAATGTGAAATGCTTTGAATTTATTAACCATTTTATGAATGAGTAGCTTTTTTGTAAAGCTGTGTCCACAGGTTTGATTTGTGTTGGAGTATGTGTTCCTGTTGTCCATATAGTTCTATTTTTCTCCCATGGAGTTTCAGCATTCTTTTCCTGGAGCTCTGAAAGATTTCAGGTCTATTTATAGAAATGAGGGACATATTTTAGCCTGTTTTACATTTAGTGTGTATCTAATCCTAGTTTATGAACTTACTCTGAATTTGTGATCATTACTCATAAATTGGGCTTTTTGTCTTTGACCATTATTATATATTCTCTCAACTCAAATTTTAACCAGAAAGTTATGCTTTAGCATTTATATCAGTAATTATCAGTTTAGTGCAATGTTATAACACATATGAAAGGGTAAAAAAAAGTAACAAAACTGGGTAGGATAGGAAATTTAAGACATTTTGTCTATTTATTATCCATGATCTGCTTTATATCAATCTCTCTCAGAAATTCAAACCTGATTTGAAAAAAAGTAATCTCTGATAGGCATGGCTTTGAAGATTTGCTTTTTAACTGTCAAACTTAAGTAGTATCTTTTGTATGACGTTAGTGTAAAAACAATACTTATAGAACAAAGTATATGCCTTATTTCTGAATTTAAAATAAAAATAGCAAGAGACCATTTTGGAAATTAAATACAAACTGAACATATGCATATGCATATAGGGCCTATTGGAAGGTCATTCAGAATCCAGTTTTTAATCACAGTGGCAGATCACTTGTTGAAGCTTAAGAAAATAATAGGAAAGAATGGAAGGAAAGAGGGGAAGAAGTAAGAGAAGGGGCAGGGAGCTTTCACTTAATAGAATCAAGCTGACTTCTATTTAGAAAGAACTTTAGCTTCATGATAGCAAGCTAGTATGGTTGTTCTTCATCAGCCCTTTCAAGACAGACTGATCTGGATTCCATCCATTCCTTGATTGATTGATCATGTCGCGGACAAATGTTAATTGTTTTCACCAATACTTTCTACCCATGCAGTGGTCTTCTCATCTCTTACCCACGGCTCACTGTCTTTTTTCTAAAGCTTATCTAGTTTCTAAAACCCTTTAGATCCATCTTGACCTTACTGTCATTCTGAAAAATTCAAGGAGGATTTAGAAGTTGGAGAAAAAAACGAAAGGGAAAATGCTGAAGAGATAGGTACTGATACGGGAGAGGAAAGGCATTTGGAATTGGAGTAACCATTTTAAGTATAATTTTAAAAAGAAGTTATCAGAATTTGACACTTGGAATGTTAAAGTTTAATGGGAGTATGTTTTGCACTAAGGATTTAGTATTTAAATCTGCATTCCCTTTTGGAAACAGCCTATTTGTTGAGATTTGAGGCTTAAAAGATACATGTAAATAGTTGTAAGCAGTAGCTCCTATTGCAAATTCATCCGAATAGATAGAAAAAATAACTCATGGAGAAAAATTTGCTAATTATTGGAACATTCTGAAGTTTAAATTTCTGTAACCTTTATGAATCTGTATAGAAAGAAGTGTAATCACTCCATATGATCTAGTATGCTGTTTAGAAATGCAGTAGGGCAAATAGTGTTTAAATAAGTATTTTCTTGAAAAGAATATGCATCTCTTTTTATATAAAAGTTTTAGCAGTTTTCATTGCTGGGGGAAAGAGAACATGGTGACTTTATTTTCTTTGCATTTTGCTCTAAATGGGTATTTTTACAAAAGTTGCCATGTGTTTATTTCTGTTTTAAGGACCAAGTAGTTACAGGTCGAGTGGTCTCTTCTCCCTTGAAGATTTGTCATTCTTCCTTGAATAGTACATGAACTTTGCTTGGACTTAAAAAAATTCACCTGGATTAAAAGGAGTAATATCCCCTAGGAAAGAGCCCTTTTTCTGTCCTATCAGTCTAAGAAATGATAAATCCTGACCGAATATTAATAGAATTATAATACCAAGATAAGATTATTGAACATTGTTGTTTTCCTGGGAATAGTTTAAATAATCTTCTGGTAAAAATAAATTTAGTGGTGGTATTTTATATTAGAGTAATATAATTGTCTGTATCCCAGGGTTAAAACAACAACAACAAAAAATAGCTTTGATCATTTTTAAATGAGAGAATTTTTCCATAAACTAGCCTTCTGGATTTGTAATATTTTAATACTTGTAAAACGTATATGTAATATTTTAATACTTACTTTTTTATTTTAGTAGATTCCTCCTGCATGGAAAAACTACTTTCAAAAGATTGGAAGGAAAAAATGGAAAGACTAAATACCAGTGAACTTCTTGGAGAAATTAAAGGTACAATATACAAAATATCAAAAATATCAATATAGAGATATTTTGTGTTACAACACGTTTGCTGATCTTCTGTACCCTAACATTAAGTTCTTACTTCTCATATTAATTTATATATGAGAGGGGAATGTATAGTGTGTCCCTGAACGTTTATGCTTTGTAAGGTTTACAGAATGAAATATTTGCTGTTTTTATTAGCCTATAAACACATAACTTATAGAATAAGCTGCTTCGTTAATTTACTTAACAAAAAAGTATGAAAAAGAAAAAAAAGTCATGTCAAAAGATGAAGAACAAATTAAGTTAAAGATAATTTTGTCCTTCCTCTTGAAATCATAATAATAGCTCAATTTATAAATCCAAATCATTAATTTGAATTTCTTCTTATCAAAAAGGGTCAGCTGCATCACCTATGAAAAAGGAGTTTATAGAATGTGCTGCACATAATGGTTTATGGGTGGATTCTGAGGCCTGTTTACCTTGTTCAAATCCTGGCTATTGTCACTTACTAGATGAGTGACTTTGGGCAAGTCCTTGAACTTTTCTATGTCTCGAATTCCTCATATCTAAAGTGGGGGTACTAACAGTACTTACCTCGTAGGCTCATTAAGAAAGTTAATACATGTAAAGCTTTTAGAACAGTGCCTGGCGCTTAAGAAAGCACTCACGAGAGTAAGTTGCATTTGTTATTAGTGTGCCCATAGCATCATCGGTTGATTAATCTCAAACAGATTTCACAGGATTTAATTTTTCATGACCTCTGACCCTGATGAGGATGAGCATCTTTATTTTTGACGATATGTTATTGATGTTATTATTCTGAAACATGTAAAGAAGTGGAAAAATCCTAATT
The DNA here is from genome assembly GCF_021613505.1 of Equus quagga. Lineage (NCBI taxonomy): Eukaryota > Metazoa > Chordata > Mammalia > Perissodactyla > Equidae > Equus > Equus quagga. Next base: position 13,561,680 of record NC_060280.1, read on the forward strand.
CATTACAGAATTAAATTACCCTATCAGTCAAGAAGTGATGCTTCTTGCCTAACTCTCTTATTGAGTCTTTTATGGAGATGAAGTACTGTATTACTAGTTTTTGGTATCATGAATACAATCCATGGTTGTCAATTAATTCTATCAGTTGTTCCTTACAGACAGAGAGTCAACACTCTGACTTGCACTAACAATTTGGGAACTTAATTACTTTAGTTTTCTGAATTTATCAAACAACTGCAGGTGAATCTTTCTACTGTCAAGGATAATATTCATTTAAGATGAACATTTGGAAATAACTATCTGATGAAAATATTATTTTGAATTTATTACAGAAAATTGCCTAGTGTTCAGGCATGTTATGTTCAACTCAAATGAAGAGAAAAGGAAGTCATCTCTTTCCTAAGGAATAATTAATAACTCATTCCATTAACTAATACAGTATCAAAATCAAGTGGAAATTAGATATTATTTTGAATTTCACTGCTTCTGTTTTGTACTCATAAAGGCCAATTGCTATTTTGGAAAAAAAAAAAAAGAAACAACTTATAAGTGACGGGTGGAAAGAAAGTCATTAGTGACATATTCTTTATCCAGCTGCAGTAACATGGTGTGTGCTACTTTGCACGTCATTCTGTGTTTTCTTCCCTTTCCAAAGTCATTGGTTTTATAAGAGTGAGAACAGAAATGGTTTATGCAAAGGCAAGCTTTTGCTGGCATGAATGACGGGGTCTTGCGTTCTCTTAGTAATGTGGAAGCTAACATTTTATTATGTTATGATTCAGCATCGAATTTTTATGCTTTGGGTTATGCCCCCACACATACACTTTCCATCTTACTTTATTTTTAATTCTAATTATGAATTTAAAATGCAAAAACTGTGCTAGTCTTAGATAGTCAAAATGTATAAATCTCAAAAGTGAAACAGATGCAAAATTAGGCTTTTCAAATTCTTTAACTTTTTTTTTCTGGATTCTGTGTGTGATATGTGAACTTTCTTTTGTGTGCTACTCAGTTTTATGGGCATAGAAGATAAGATTCTTACTAAATTTTTCATTTTGATTTACTCTACGTAATTGTCTCTTCTTACATCCTAGTATTTTGTCACCACAAACATTATACAGAAAATATACCAATAATGTAACAAAAAAATGAAAACAAATTTAGTTAAAGTAGTATTCAAATAGATTTAACCACTGCTAAAACTCAGCATACATTTTTAGTCTAGGTGAGATCAGGCCAGTTATTACCCACCTAAGTTAGTTACAGTTATTATGAAATTTTAAAGTGATCTAAATACTATTTCCAAGAAATACATACTATTGTGAGTTATCAGTATTTAATATTATATCTCAAGCAGTGTGTATTTTTCATACCTCATTATTTTCCCTCATTACAAAATTCATATATATTTATTGTACGAAGTTTAGAAATACATACAAAAGAAAATAAAATCATCCTTTAATTCTACTTGTATTATATTGTATATCCTTTCCATCTTAATTTATGCATATACATTTAAAATTTTTTTCCTTAAAATTGGAATCATCCATTTACTATTCTTTTGTAATCCATTTTTCCTATTAACGCTATATTGTAAATGTCCTTGTGATTAGGTCATCTTCTAAAATATTATTTTTATTTGCAGAAAATGTTGCATAAAGTGAGGTTCTCATAATTTAATGAGTCTTTTATTCAAGTTTTAAGTTGTTTTTATTTTTTGTCATTGTAAAGAAAACCTTGAACATGGATAACATTTTAATACATTTCAGTAGTAATTAGTAGTTATTTTCTTAGGATATATTTCTAAAAAGTGAAATTCCTCGGTTCTTTTTTAAAAAGTGTTATTGTTTAAAAAGGCTTTTGGGGCCAGCCTGGTGACGTAGTGGTTAAGTTCATGTACTCTGCTTAGGTTGCCCAGGGTTCGCAGGTTCAGATCCCAGGCACGGACCCAGCACTGCCTGTCAAGCCACACTGTGGTGGCATCCCACGTAAAGTATAGGAAGATTGGCACAGATGTTAGTTCAATGACAGTCTTCTTCAAGCAAAAATAGGAAGATTGGCAACAGATGTTAGCTTAGGGCCAGTCTTCATCACAGACACACAAAAAAAGGGCTTTTAATTCATACTGCCACTTTGCCCTTCAGAAAGGGTGTAGTACTCTGTGCTTTCATCAGCTGTGTCTGTAAGTATTCTTTTGCCTCAATAAGAAGTATTATTACCTTACAGATTTATTGCCAGTTTGATAGGGGAAAATAATATATTATTGCTGATTTAATTTGAATTTCTTTGATTATTATTGAGAAAGAAGAGTTTTACATTAATTTATTTGTCTCTACCTTTGTGAATTGCCTATTGATGTTGTTTGCTATGCTACACTAATCACTGTAGCTTTAGAGTGTCTTTGAAAAGCAAGCATTGAAGACCACATTCATAATTTTTCTTTAAGGTGTTTTCATACTTCCTAAAGTTTATATTATTGTAAGTTGTTAATTAAAATTCCAAAGTGATCTTTTAAAGGATTATATTACATTTATATGAAACGCTGGGGTAAACTGACATCTTTATAGTACTGACCCTTCCCATTCAAAATCATTTATTCAATTATTTTATGTCCCTCAACAGTGTTTTGTTTTTTAAATACAGATTCTGCACATTTCCTTTAATCTTTCTCTATAATATTTAATATTTTTTCTTGCTCTTGTGAGTGAGATATTCTTCTGTTTTCTTTTTGTTACTATATTTAGGGATGATAGTGAATTTTGCTGGTTCATTTTATAACTTCCTCTTTATCAAACTTATTAGCTCTGTCATATTTCAGCTGTTGTGTTTTCTCCTCTTTTTTGGCAGTTGTATGTCGCTTTTTTTCACCCCTTCTCTTATTACACTGCCTAGAATGTCAAGAATAATGTTAAGTAATACAGGTGATAGCAGGTGTTTCATGTAGTTTTTAATTTATGGAATTGTTTTGAATATTTCACCATTAAGTATTATGTTGACTATTGATTTAAGATATTCTTTATCATTAAAAAAAATTCTACTCATAGTTTATTAGGAGTTTCTATGAGAAATTGCATTTTATTTTATGGTATATCTTATTTGTTTTTCAAATTAACTGATGAAATAAACCCTGATTAGTCATGGTGTAGTCTTTTTTTAATGTACTGCATAATTTTATTTGCTCATACTACAGTTATTTTTGCATCTGTAATCATAAATGAGATTAGTTTGTATTTTTCTTTATTTGTACCATCTTTGTTGATTGTTAGTACCAGAGTTCATAGTTGAATTGTAAAGCTTTTCCTTCTTTTCTAGGCTATGTAAAATATAGAATAGATAATATGGGAATTCTTATTCCTTGAAAATCTGAAAGAATATACTCATAAAACATCTAGGCCTAGAGATTTCTTTGGAGATAATTGCTTTTTTACATTTTCTACTTCTCTTTAAGTCAGTTTTGCCAGGAAAAAAAATTTCCCAGAAAATTGTGTATTTCATGATTTTCAAATACATCAGTATTGATTTAAAATACAGTATTGCTGATTTTGTTTTCTATTTATTTGCTGTTAGATATCTCATTTTAAATTCTGCATATTTATGTTCTTTCCCTTTTGCCCCTCAATTTTACTTGCCAGCAGTTTTCCTGCTCATCTCTCGTCTCCACGCCCCAGTAAGGACTCGGTTTTTGGATTTGTCAGTTCTGCTTTTCATGTGCTGGCTGCTTCATCTTGCTTTTACCTTTACTATTTCTCCCTTCCTTGTTTTCCTTATACTTTTACTTTTGTTTGTTTTCCGATACTCTCTAACTTCCTAAATTAAATAATTCATTTAGAACATTTTTTATTTAATAATAGAGGCACTGTTGGCCATGAATATGTTTGTAGAAATAGCTTTAGGTGTCCCATACATTTGAGCTTTTAGAATTGTCATCGTAATTATTTTCTAAATAGTCGATATTTATATTATTTTCTAATTGATCTTAAGTTATATATCATTCTTAACTTTATGTCTTCTTTTGGAATCAAGAGTGTAATGAAGCTGAGAAAGGGAGCAAACATAGCTTTTATCATACCACTGGAAAATTCTATGTGCTGGGTTAGGTGCCAGAGGGAGAATTAAAGTGTGGGCAGTGGAATGGATAGGAGCAGTATTGAAAAATGAATCTTCAACCCAGTGAGCTTAATATCACCACATATTAAGGAACAGTACATTAGGCCTGGTCCCATGGTGGAGTGGTTAAATTTCCATGTGCTCAGCTTGGGTGGCCTGGGTTCTCAGGCCAGATCTTGGGTGCAGACCTACTCCACTCACCAGCTGTGTTGTGGTGGTGTCCTACATACAAAAAAAAAAAAAAAATAGAGGAAGATAGGCACAGATGATAACTGAAGGCTAATCTTCCTCAAGGGAAAAAAGAGCAGGATTGGCAATGGATGTTTGCTCAGGTCAAATCTTCCTTAGGGAAAAAAAGAAAAGAAAAAAAGAAACAGTACATTAATAATCTCCTTTTTAGGTTTTACTTTAAAAAAACCCAGTGCTTTCAAGTAAAAGTTTATTTAAATGAAATAAAGCAATATTTCTGAAACTCCTCAATAGAAGTTGAAATATTGTTGAAGTTTGAGAAACAATGAACCATAGAGTTTCAATGTACCTGTATCTGAGTCGTGTCTAATATTTTTAAAGAGAAAATCCAATCCCTAACCCCCTACCATGTTTCCATACATAGCCTCCTTTCCAGTAGCAGCATTGAGGATAGAGTGCTGTAAATGGCATAAATTTAATAGCAGTAATCTCAAAGCAATGTTTAAACCAGGTTAACATTATTACAAGTATTGCTAAATAACTTTATTATGAAGAACTTAATGAAATACAGCATAAAATTGTTAGACCTTTTCCTTGGTCTGGTTACATCTGAAGTGACATCTGTGTTCTAATTGGGGTACCATATTTTTAAGGGATCTGTTGTCAATTAGAATTTATTGGAAGCAGCTAGAATGGTGAAGAATCTTGAACATGTAATATGAATAGTAATTAAAGACCTAGGGAAGTTTGGCCTAATACATGTTAGGTGGTTGAAGTTTTATTGACTAGAAGAGGATAAGATTTGTTTTGTGTTGTTTTAGGGGGTTAAGGTAATAGGGAAAGTGTTCTTAATGTACAAAAGAGCTTAGAAACAATTAATGACTATCTGACATTGATGCATTGGACTGCTTTAAGAGAGAGTGACTCGAATATAGTAGGTGTTCAATAAATATTTGTTGGATGAATGGCCAAATTAATGAAATAAAATCAGTGGAAATTCAGCTGTGGAAAATTTTAAACGGAGATGTTGTAGAGGATATTCCTACTCTGGTGGAATGTTATCTTCATGACCTCCTAAGGTTTCTTCAAAATTAATACTAGTGTTTATTATATTTTCTTAATTATAAGACTGATCCTCAAATATTATCTATTTGCTTTCAATAAGTAGTATAGTAAGTACTTTTGTAAGATGGTTTATTGTTTACAAAGGAAATGAAGTACTGAAACATCCACATTATTTTATTTGATCCTTTTAACAACCCAGCGAGGAAAATATTATTATATTGATTTTACATATGAGTAAAAAGAGACTAAGAGAAATTAAGGGGCTTGCTTGGGTAACTTAGAAAGCTGTGGAGGTAAGGTTTGAATCCTGGTCTCTAAAGCCTCTGTTTAACACAATACAGAGTGGTCCTCAGATTCTTCAGAGTCTTAGAATTCTGCAGTGGGGACAAAGGGAAGGTGGACTCTGGGCTGTTCCTCCCTCCCACGACTCACAACCAGCCAAAAGAGTTCCACTTTTATCCTTTTCTATATAAGTAAGGCATTATAGCAAAGTAGGACTGGGTATAGGTAATACATTTTCTCTCTAAAGTAGTATTTATCTTGACCTATTCCTGAATGAGAGAGAGGGGAGACTGATATAGCGGAAGGATACAAAGTAAAACAGAAGTACTGATAGGGTCCATAACGCATTGGTGTGTATGTTCGTTTGTTTGAGCTGTACCAAAGGAGTGAGGATGCCAGGATGGTTATGGTTATGAAGCATTTCCAAATGGCAACATACTAAATGACATCTAGAGCATTAGGATTCATCCTGTGTCTCCATGGATGGGTCTAGCCTTCTGTGGTTTATATAAGAGAATCTTAGCCAACCTCCCTGTTTTGTACACATGCCCCTCTATGCTGTGGCTGGCATCTCCTCCTCGGTGTGAGGGCGCCTCCCTGGGCAGTGTGCCAGAGAAACAGTAATGTTGGTTGTTTGAGTTAGCACAAACTGTTTGTGCTTGTGTTTGTCAAACACACAGATGATAAGAAAGACAAAAAAATAATTATGTCATATGAACAAAATAGGGAAAATAGTTCTTTCCTTCCTTGGTCACATATGATTAATCGTTTCGGTAGTTACATTTAGGGACTAAAGTAGATGTACTTGTAGGTGTGCTTTTAAACAGAAAATTCTGCAAATGATTCCCAATGTTTTCCAAAGCCACTGTGGAAACATAATTACTTAGTGTAATTATTCAACTAAATTGTCCAAGGGGTTTATTCTAGAGTGTAAATGTTACTGCCGTACTTTACTATTAAAGACTTTGAGCATTACTCCCTGTTACTTCATTAGGGTTGTTACTAAGAGAAGTAAAATTAGGAACTGTGTTGCATCAAATAGTACAAGCATATTACACTTGTGCTTGGTGCAAATACTGCATTTAAAATGTGAATTTATTATAATATTGCTACTGTGTGCTACTGAGAGGCCTGGTTTCATTTATAGTTTTGATTGCAAACATAAATCTTTGGAAGAGCACACAGGAACACAAAAGTCATGGGTTTTTTTCAGTGCATGATACATCTTTGAAGATCAAATAGTGTAGGCTATTCCTGAAGTAACTTTAGCAGTGCTGTTATCACCAAAGGGTCAGAATGGATCAAACAGCATTCCCATAGAATTAGTGTTCTGCGTCACAGGTTACTATCTGAAATGCCAATTCTCTCTTCTAGTTTGTTCGCTTTTATAGAAGGGCCTAAATTCTATCTAAGTACTCGGATTGCTTATTCCATACATTGCCCTTTCTACAGAGTACGCTGGTTTTTAGGAATAGTAATTCACGGTTACTGGTGTTTTCTGTCGTAGGCAATCACAGGAGGACTAGGAGGGGTTTTTCAAGAGCTATGACTGTACACTTTACATATTCATTTATAAATGAGTCTTCTTGAATTTCTATTTACAAATTTACAGGAATTTCTTTATCTGAGGGAGCCTTAAAAAAATCTGGAAGCGTTTAGAGATGAATCATCTGCCACTTCTCAACTCTAATAAAATCAGTAAAGTTCACATGCCTCGTGATTCTTGCTGTCTCATTAGGAAAAAGGGTCGAAACAGTAACCTGTCAATATTTAGATTTCATGTATTTTGAAAATTTTAAATGGTTATTTCTAAGACAAGTGCTGTATTGATCTGGAGACAAACTTGTGAAAGAGAGTGAGAGCACAGATAATATTTTCTCACTTTCTTGTTTATATGAAATAATGTAGTAGACTGTCACTATTTTCTCTATAAATCTGTGTAATCATAGAATTTCAGAGTAATATCTAGAATCATAGAATATTAAAAAATTAGAGCTGAAGGAGCTTTGATATAATCAAACTTATTTTCCATCTAGGGACCCCAAATTCAGAAAAGAAAAGTTACTGCTCTAAATCACATAGTAAATTACTAAGGTGGAAACTTAATATTTCCCCCAAATAGCATGTTTAGCCCCTTTCACATAGTCTTTCCGTCGTCTTGTAATCAATAGTGAGTTATTATTGCAGAGCTCGTGAACTCCATTTACTAACAATAAATGCACACCACAGCTAGTTTTATAAATATATATGCATTATAACACAGCAACACCCATAGTTTTTTAAATTATACCACTTTGCATGATTGTAGACATTTCAAAGCTCTCCTTTGTACTCTGTTATAAACATCTTTTACTTCTTTTGAAGTCTGTGTGATATACATACAAGCAATTAAAACCTGCCCCCAATTGGGGTCGGAGACACAAGGTCTTCTTAATTAAAATTCAAACAAAATCTAGCGACAAAAATTATTACTATATGATTAAGGTCTAAAGTATTATGATACATTAGAATCATTGTTAACTGTTGGCGATTAAAAGAAATCGATATGTTGGGGGAAAGATCACTTGGATCTAATTAGTGAAATCAGTGTTTACATAAAAGAAAAAACTGAAGTTTAATAACAGGTTCTGGTTATAAACATAACACTGGCTAAAATTGTACTTTGTTATTATTACATTGACCACATAATCATATTTTAAATTCATTGAATAAGAGTCTGAAACTTCTTTTTTAGTAGTTAATTATTATAATTAAAAACATAAAACTTTAAAATCATATCTGGTTTCAAAAATTTCAATTATAAAATGTTCTTATGTGTAAAAATAGTTGCCAATTATAAAATATTCCTATTGATTCTGTTTTTAAAAGACTAATTTTAGCAATAGCTACAGCCTAGAGCGGGAAAGGAGGCAAAATTGGTTAGAAGTAAAAAAGATCCAAAGTATTCTTTCACAATTATGATTACATTAAATATGTATTAGTCTATTTGGTGACATATCGAAATAAAAGAGCATACATTTTGATATAATTCAAAACAAAGACATTTCACTTTTTTCTTCCTGATTACTGTGATGAAAATAAACATTATAACCAGCATGGAGAAGAAAAACTATTACTAATTGCAGCCTAGATTTTAAGTAAAATGAAGGTCATTAGCAATTTCCTGGAAGCCATTCAGATTGCTTACCAGGAAATGGTAGCTAGCAGGACATCTGTAATCCTCCTGTGTAGAATTAGTAAAAACATACTGGAGCTTTAATGATGTGTGTTAGATTTAGGCTTGTGGTGGAACCTTTCTCTATCAAAGGAGCTCGTATTCTTTGAATACAAACGATTTTTATTTCAGTATTAGTGTACTAACCCATAATTGAAAATAGCCCTTAACATCCATCTGTACATACATGTATACACGCGTTAACACACACCTGTAGATTGGAGTATGGCTCAGTGGAATATGAGATGATAGGATAACAGCAGAACAATAGGAATCTGGGAGTGAAATGTGTTTGGGTAAATTGAAGAAATTTCTCCTATAAGTTGGGATGCTCATTTCACAACATTTTGGGTGGTGAATTTAGTCCAAGTTTTAGTAGTATCTTTTTATCTCAAAAAAGAGATAAGCAGGGGCCAGCCTGGTGGCACAGTGGTTAAGTTCGCATCTTCCGCTTCGGCGACCCGGGGTTTGCTGGTTTGGATCCTGGATGCAGACATGGCACCGCTTGGCACGCCATGCTGTGGTAGGTGTCCCACATGTAAAGTAGGGGAAGATGGGCAAGGATATTAGCTCAGGGCCAGTCTTCCTCAGCAAAAAGAGGAGGATTGGCAGCAGTTAGCTCAGGGCTAATCTTCCTCAAAAAAAAAAAAAAGAGATAAGCAAAGCTGAGTGTTAAGTGAAAATACCTCGCAGGACACAAACTTACGTCTGACTTACTTTGCATTATAGTGGGAGAACTGGGGTCACTGATTTAGAGACTTGTAGCATGCCTTCTCCTTATTACCTCAATTATTGGTTGGCTTAATAAGGTTAACATCTCTGGAACTATTAAGAGTGACAGCATAAAACCGAGGAGGGTATATATATACTCTAATTTGGCAAGATATTTAATACACGTTAACAGAGGTTGACTATGTGGTGGGAAATGAAGGGTATGGGATGGGGGCTAATTTTTAAATTTGTACTTTAGGAGCCGGCCAGTGGCTGAGTGGGTAAGTTCCTGCACTCTGCTTCCAGGGGCCCAGGGTTTCGCCTTTTCGGATCCTGGTGCAGACATGGCACCGCTCACCAAGCCTTGCTGAGGCAGCGTCCCACATAGCACAACCAGAGGGACTTATAACTAGAATAAACAACTATGTACTGGGGGGCTTTGAGGAGAAGAATGAGAAAAAAAAACTATGAAATTAACCTACAAAAAACAGATTTAAAGAATAAATAAATAAATTTGTACCGTATAGATTGTACTGTAGATCTCTTTTAACCATGTGTATGCATTGCTTTTTCAATAAAGAGATTAGTTTAAAGAAAAGACTGAAAGTAAGTCTTCAATAAAAATGAAAGGGATTAGTTTCCTTATTTATACAAAAGAGAAGGGATGATACTACTTACTTAACTTCTGATTTTGTAGAGAAAATTAGACAGAAAATATGTAGTGTTTGGGGTGGCATAGAATAGGGAATCAATAAATGCTGTAGGTAGGCAGCAACCTTTGGCATAGTTTAGTGCTGGAAACAGTAAATATTTAGTGAAAGAATGATGAACTGCAGTTCTCAAACTTTTTGACCTCAGGACTCTTAAAATATGTTGAGGACTCTAAAAATCTTTTTTCATGTGACCAATACCCATTATGTTGTGTTAGAAATTAAACCTGAGAAATTTAAAAAAATATTTATTAATTCATTTAAAAGTTATGATGTTAAACCCACTACATATTAACATAAAAACTAATTTTTATGAAAAATAACTATATTTCCTAAAATAAAAATAATTTACTGAGAAGAGAGGCATTGTTTTACATTTTTGCAATTCCCTTTAAGGTGTGGTTTAACAGAAGACAGCTGGACTCTCTCTTATTTGCTTTTGCATTCAAACTGTTGTGATATGTTTTGATTGGAGTATGAAGAAATGCTGGCCCAATTTTGATATGGAGTTGAAAGAGGGAGAAGTAACTTACAGCCTTTTCATATACTTGTGAATATTCCTCTTTGATACTATGCCAAATTTCACAAGCGGTAGTTTCTTAAAGGCTAGGCTCAGTGTAGGATCTGAAACCCTATCAATGGACTTTCAGTACTTTTACATTAAAATCCACTGGTCCAATTTGAACATTGAATGAATCTTTTACTCCAGGCATGATTTTGTAACAGCATGCTCTGGTCTTTTAGATTGTGTTGTTTCACTGAGTTATGTAGATCTTCCTTATGTTGGCACATTTCATCATATAGTATCAAAAAATCACATTCATTGATTTCACCACTAATCTTATCAGAAAAATCTTTTAAGTGTTTGGAAACTCTCGTGTTCATGATGGCAGACAGAAGTTTTGCAAAATTCTAATTTTCCTTTGGAAGTTCATATTGTATTATTTCAACCAATACTATTAGTTGTTTTTCTTGAAGTGACAGGCTCACTTGACAAATATTGCAGTATGAATAATGGTATTTTGTCTCTTATTCTTTCAAAGGAAATTGGTGTTCTATGCAAAAAGCTACGAAAAATAGCCCACGACTCAAATAGCACAAGTGATTTTCCTTGAAACAACTGTTATAATTAGGTATAATAAGCAGCAGAAGTGCTTCCTGTTTCATCACACAGAATATTAAAAATATATGTACTTAAAAGTCATTATTTAATAAAAATAATTATTTTATTGATTCATCAGGGCAGTTGTTAATTGAAACTGAATTTTTTCTTTTACTGCAAGTGTGTAGTGGTGAAGAATACAATGACTACTACTAGAAGTAGTTTCCTTTGATTCAGCAGAATTAACCTACTATTTCCTTTTCCTCATATCAGTGCAAATGTCCTACTGTAACATGCGACTAATGCCTTAGTACTATTATGAAAACAATATTGGCCTCAGGGACAACTTGGAGAGTTTTCTGGGACTCCAAGGGGTCTATGAACCACACTTTGAGAACCACTGGACTAGAACCTTAAAATAAACTAACATATAATTGCCTTGGCAATAAATTAATTTGTAATAGTAACTACAAAGCAAATTAGTCACATTTAAGAATTCAGAGATTTTATGAAGATTCTGAATGAAGTTTCTGGCTTAAAGAAGTTAGTTGCTTTCTTCTCTGGAACTGGAATTGTGGCGTAATAAACATAGAGTGTGGAGTTCATCAGATATGGGTTTGAATCATGGTATAAACTGAGAAACTTATTTAACCCATTTTACTCTCAGCTCCGTAACTTGTAAAATGGAAAAAATACATGCATTACAGGATTATTGTCAATGATTGTAAAATGACTGACAAAACAGGTCCTCAGTAAATAGTAGTTTGCCAGTAGGAATAGAAACAGGAGTATTTGGTTATGTGCCACCCACAGGGACCTGGAAGCATTCATTACCTCTTGAAGTACAAATTATTTCATAGGAAATCATTAGATATGTATAAAATTGAGAGGAAGTTCTAATAGTTTAAAAAATCATGTCAAGTTTACAGTATAGTGTGTGTTGCCACTATACTTTTGCTCAACTAAATGATATATAATTTCTTTTTAATTAGCTTACATTTTTCAGGTAAGCTAGACCTGGTGAACAGTACCCTAGTCAACTTCATTCCCATCTTATTATTAATTATTACAGATAGTGTAGCTATTATTTGCCTCCCAAGACCTTGTAGTATTATTAAATTGCCCTATTTAAGTACAAGTCAAATTCTCTTACCCAAAACTTTAAGAGATTTTCCATATTATTTTGGTTCTGGAATTTTGTTGTAGTGGTAGCCAAAACTTAGAGGTCTTACTGTTAAAATGGGATTTTCATGTGTATCATTTCTAGACATACAGTTATTATGAATTTTTTTTTAGTGTAACATTTCTGATAGATGAGATTTCAATACACATGTGTTTATTATTTTATAATTTAAAGTTATACATAGGATTTTTAGTATGAAAAAGATTTAAAATTTTTATATGCCATTATTATTAATTTGCTCTATTTCACTTTGGTCTTTTTTGTTTGAATAACTGTATATAGTTTGAAAATATACATTTGTGATAATATTTATATACAGTTGATTCTTGGAAGAAAAATGCATGGAGTAGTAATTAATCTCAGTGCTGTTTACAGGCCCAGGAATGCTCTGTGCCTCACACCCTAGGTGCCAGGGTGTATCCTGGGAATTTCTGTACTCTAGAGTCAACTCTTGACCAAATTCTCATGGGATGTATATGTCATATTAAGAATTGGCCCTTAGTATTAGACCTCCCACACACTTAGTGTTTAGGACATTTGTCTGAATTAAAAAAAAAAAAATTGTAAGGCTAACCACCTAATAAAATGTGTGTATTTTCATCCAAATGGTGTTTTTATGAATAAGACTGTTGAAATAGGCATAAATTGTACATTATTCTCTACATTTTTAAATGTGTTGCTACTGTTGGTAATTACCACTGAGTGCATATTTAATGCACCGAGGAAATTTGATGCAATTATTCCGTTTATTTGTGATTCCCCTCCAATCCAAATGTCTGCATTAAACTATTGAAAAAGAAAACTACAGACAATTTAGGTCATTTAAAAAATGTACACATTTTCTGAACTCTCGTTGCAAACTTGTATTTCACTAACCAAAGTAAAATTAGAATGAACCTGATATTGTAAAGTATATGGTTCAAAAGTTTAGATAATTTTGAATAAAATTATCTTTTAAATATGACCTTAAAGAGGCTGGGCCAAGTGCAAAGTCACAGTCTTACAAAAACCAAAGAGAGATGTGTATAACTGAGCTCAAAATTTAGCTAGTTTAACTTCAGACAAATTATTTTTCCTCAAGCTTCCTTTCAGTACTTAGGAATTGATTACTCCTGGAAATGGACTGAATAGACACAAGTTGGTAGCTCTTAGAAAGCCTGTACAGAGGAAAGGTCTTGAGTCTGTCTCTTCCATGAGTGCCTTGCATTTTTTTAAGCCTCACAGAATTTGGGTACTGAAAAAGATCTCTAATGCTAAAAGGGTCTGAGAATGAGAAGAGTGCAAGAGGGGTACAGCTTTTGTAGGCCCACATTTTATTTTCTCCTTTGATCTTAAGCTAGTAAGAAAAGTACACATGTTTCACAGAGATGATTTGATACCATTAAAATGGTTTGGTCAGGGAATAGAATAAGACAGAAGAGCACAGGTATTAAATAGGAAGGAGGAACTCCATTTCCATTTTGTTCGCAGATATCATCTGGTGTCCCCTTTCAAGTTAACATGCAACTATTCGTTATACGTGTTTTAATAATATTCTTAAAATATCTCTCTGGGGCTATGGAAGAGATGAGATTTAAAATGAGATCTATTCCATGGCTTTAAAAACATGTTTCTTCATTTAATAGTGATGAGAGACCTGCGTTCTTATGCTTAAAGCAAAGAGTTACATTCCTATTAACACTTGTTTAACTAGGCTTCTATCACAACAGGTGCACAATTATTTTTATGAGTAAAATATTATCAGCCTTCAAAATTAGCCAGGGCAAAATGCAAGTTGTCTGATTAAATAATCAGAGCTGATACTTAAAATACATTTGATTTCCACAGGAATTTTAAAATGCAAAGTCTCAGTCTCTTATCCTGATGTGTTGAGGGAGTTGCAATTGTTTGTAGTGTAGTGTGTACGTAGTAGCTTGTATTGTAACTCAGTGTGATATATATCACATAATTTGATGGACTTTATGAGACTACTGAAAATATAATCATAGTTTATTACTTCTGGTCTAAAATTTTAATTCCAATGAAATAGTATTATACTTCACATTAAAACAGTTAAAAAAAGTGACCATTTTCCTTTGAAGACTATTGTAAATTTCAATTAAAAGGCACATCAGTTTAGAAAGTTAAAATCTGATGTATTCTTATTTAAATTTAATTTGCAGGGGGTAAAAAAATAAGAATATAAATTTCAGTTCATGAAATCTATAAATCACATGTACACCAAAGTAACTAAATATCTTAGTAAGCAATAAAGACTCCCGAGTGGTAAAAATCAGTCAAACAAACAAACAAAAAACAAAAGCAAACAAAACCAAACACATACCCCCCTCCTCTGAAGTGAACAAGAAGCTTCTCTAGGAGGACCTTCCCTATGGTTTAGAAGTGCTACAACAGTGCAGCTGTTAGAAACCAATTACAGGCAGGTAACTGTTTGTTTTCATATCTAAATCTGTTTGTCAATCAGGAGAATGCAATGCATCAGGAAAAGGGATCTCAAATACAAACCACAGAGTAAGGCAGAGCATCTGGAATGGGTCCAAGCCACAGCATTAGGGCAGGAGCATAGATGGAATCAAAACCAGACATGTGCACATGGCTCCTGTCTTTGACCAACTTTTCAAGTAGGCTCAGAAATAGAGATTATTGGAGAAAATTGTCAATTTTCTATTGAGAGAAGTCTGATTTTAAGATTTGTTAGAAATGTGTGGTTATTAATAGAAGAGTGATTGTAGAAGACATCTTCCATAGATATTTCTAAATGTAAAACATTTCTAAAGTTGGCTCATAATCATCCTTTTTAAATGAAAATTTAAACTTATTTTTTAATTTCAAAGTATATATATGGATATAATATATAATATATATATTGTATTATGGGGATGGATATGGATATATCTCCATAATATAAACTGGTAGGTTTTTACTACTTTGAAATTCATTTATGGCAATTTTTAGCTTATATAGCTGTTTATGAAGAATCTTTAGTTTTATCTGGACCCAACACTACATTGTTACTCAAGTTAGTAAAACTATCTCTACTCCTTAAATATGCAGCTGTTGTGCTCAGATTGTAAGATTTCAAGAGACAGCGAGGTATACAAAGAGTGTTTTACGTGAATCTATATGGCTAGAAATTTTTCCATGCTGAAATGTGGGAAAACCTACTGAGACCCTGAAGCTTAAGTTGGTAACATCAAGGGAGCATAAATAGAAGTTTATTAAGAAAGCTAAAGAAAATGAAATGGGCACAGCCATTCTGTGGTTTTACTTAAACACAGGCTTTCACATCCATTGAGAGCCCTGGATTTCTTGTTAACTGGTTACTGAAAGGAGCTCTTTTATTTTTATTTTTCCAGCCATAGTTTAGTGCCAATACGCATTTGCCTTGAAGCGTGATGGCTCTTCTCTAACTTTCACAGTTGACTGTCTTTTTCAGCCATGACTGTCATGGTTTAGGGTTGTCCTCCCAGATGGATGCTGAATAGCATTTTACTGGAGTAACTGTTACTTGTCTCAGGTCTCTTTCTACGTATTATTCAGTGTAGGTGTGAGGAAGAGGAGGAGATCACGACTACCTGATATGGTACTTTCTGTACCTGGGTCGTCTTTTAAATATTTACAAAGACTCATCTGAGATGGAATCAGAAGTAATGATCAAGAAACAAGTGAGTAAGAAATGGTGAATTAGATGAAGTGAAATACTGGAGGAAATATTTATGAATTTTTCAGTTTAGAAAGAAGAGTTTGCTTAAGATTGCAGGAAGGGCTGTGAGGAGATTCTCTGTATTGTATTTCATAAAGAAAACTAGAGGTAGGCCAGAAAAAAATTCCTATGTTTCCATCATAGTGAACTGATTCTTATTGTGGTTGACACGGAGAAAAACTTTCTTACTAGAACATTAATCTGAGAACCAGGAAAGGATCTTTAGAATTCATCTCTTCCATCCCTCTGCTTTCAGGAAGGAATGCATTTGTAGAATTTCAATCTACAAATCTTTTTTGAGTGCTTATTACTTGCCCATGATTGTGTTAGGCTATGAGGGGTTTACAATATTTCATATTTTATACCACTCAGACATGAGAAATTCTCATTTTTAAAGACCTATAGCGAAGCAGGAGAGGAGAGTGCTGACAAAAGCAGGGACTAACATTTATTGGGCAAATACTGTGTATCACAGCACTTTTGCTTATTTTATTTCACTTAATCCTCAAACCAATGTCATGAGGTGGGCATCATTATCCTCCTTTTGTAAGGCAGGGAACAGAGGTTCAGGAAAATAAAGTTATTTTCCAAAGATACTAAGATAATAATGGCCAAACCAGAACTTGAATTGAGGACTATATGATGCTAAAGTTCATGCTCTTTCCACCAAGATGTGCTAACATCTACTCTGGTCATTGCTGGAACACGTTTCCTCTGCATTTCCCAGTCTTTCAAGCTATTTCTTTGAGCTAAAAAACCAGAAAAACATAAATGAAACCTAAGAGTGATTATCATTCTCTGTATGAGAATGTCATCTTCTTAACTGTGAAGTTTATTTTTTTGTGAGATTTTTCACTTTTTAATACCTATAGTTTTTCTTTTCAAAGTCTGCCACTGTAAATTTTCCCTTTTCTATTAATTTAAATTCTTCAGGTTTGAGGATATTACTTATCCTTTCGTGTACGTTGGATTTTCTAATTTGATATCACGGATTATTTCATATTATTCTGGCTTTCTAGGATGATCTGATCTGCAAGTCAACAGTGAATCATTGCTGGCTGTCAGACAGTTGACAGAGTGCCTGGGTACGTGATGAGATTTACTGTAGAATATAAACTTTGGAAACTCTGGGCACTGACTAGGCTACTAGAATCATTACATTTCTACAATAGTGGCATATATATTTCTGTGTTTACTGCAAAAACTTATGAACCATGAAGAGAATTTCTAAGAATAAATTATACTGTGGTTAATTATTAAATTAAAGCTATGAGAAATAGTTAAGGGAAGATTGTTATCTCTGTCTTACAATGACCTCTTAACTACTGTGCCTATAATCCATATCTCATGCTGGAATCTATTAACTATTTGATTGTCTCAAAGTCTTTCAATTCGTGTGACAATTTTCTGGTATCTCTAAGATATTTTAGAAATCAGCTTTGTTCTCTTTTGCTTACCAGGAAAATGAGATAGCTGGTACTTATGGAATGACAAGTGTTTTGAATTTGGGGGTGTACAGAGGACACTATTATTTTGAGGATTAACTCATCAAATTATCTTAAACAGTTTCCAATTCAAAAAGTTCCATTTCTTGACGGGAAAGCCAAGGGAAATCAGACCCAGGAGTGTACTTAAAACTATAGGTTAGACAGATACCTTAGGTCTAGCTAAAGTCCTGTATGAGGATGTGAGTACTGAATCTCTTTGGGGGAAATAGAGTGTAGTCAGTCAACACTGGCAGCACAGGAGCAGAGGGATGATGGATATTGAAGTAGTTGAGTCACCCTAAGCGATCAAGCAGAGATGTCCAACAACACAAGTTAGGAGCATGAAGCACATAAAAAGCGGGTATCCAAGCACCTATAGGTTAGATAACAAGAGTCGAACGTAAGCTCTGCTAAAAATGTGTCAGGGACTAAGACACAGAAGGCCTGGCTAGTAGGTACCCAGTAATTCAGCACTGGTAGGAGGAGAGAAATAGGTCACTACGAGTGGTGCTGAGAGAAGAATGTTGTGATCTCTGTTCCTAGGGCAGATTGTCCAGTCCTAGCTACCTGCTTAGCAGAGACCAATGTTTATGGCTAGATAAAAAGAAAGTTTTTCTAGATTACACTAAATCTGTGCTGCCCAATACAGAAATTACTTGCCACATGTGGCTATTTAATAAATTCAAATCAATTAAATTAACTAAAATTGAAATTCAGTATCTCAGACACATGAGCCACGTTTCAAATGCTTATTACCACATATGGTTAGTGGCTGCTATCTTGGACAGTGAAGATATAGAACATTTCCATTATGGTATGAAGCTCTATTGGCCAATGTTATTCTATATTATAATAGTAGTAAAAGGCTAAGCCTTCTGGAGAGTTCTAACACAGTCGACATGTAGAATCTACAAGTATCCATAGTAAGACATCTCTATGACAGTATACTTTAAAGACGCCAAGAAATAATATATATCAAATTTAGGGAGGTTTCTGAAAACAGGATTTTGATGGAATAATTCTATTATATAAAGTTAGTTTTCAAATTGGTATTCTTAATTTTTTTTTACTGATTTGTATATTGTTGCAATAAATACAGAGATTATTTTCACTGAGGAATATCTATTAAAATCCTGCTAGAATGGATCGTACTTACATAAAGAACTGCTGAAATTATATTAAAACCTGTTTTTCTCACATGTATACTGTGTGCTTAATGAAGCATCTTGGATTTTGTGTGTTACTTGAAATTTTCTTATCTCCACTGATGGCTGATGGGAAAGTTGATCCTTCTATCTTTCTTTCATCAAACTGTCAGCAAGGCAGCTTGCCGTTTTGAGTGCTATTTTTCATTGTATTTAATACACATGTTTTTATGTATGCATTTTGCGTTGTATTTAATACAGATTTTGTGTATTTAAGTGTCAGAGAGAGACAAAAACATACACAAGGAAAGACAGAGAGACAGACAGAGAGATTAGACATACTAAGGTAAATGAAATGTGTAAAATATTAGGCTTTTTTTCTCCCTTCAAAGTAAAGTAAACTCTCAGAGAGAGAGAACCATTTGCGTTTATGTCAATATCTGATTTTTTTTTTTTCATATCCTGAATCCAAGTTGCTAGGAGTCACTACCACTAAATTTTGTGGCTTCTCAAGGAAAATCCAAATCCCCTCGTTCAGAGGTATTGCTTTTTGACTTTGGCATGGAGTTTCTTGAACAGACCTGACCACTGATATGGAACCAAAATACATATGGTAGACATAACTTGTTGAATCCGCACTGGCTCAAAATTAAATAGGCAATTCACAGAGGAGGATGCCTGAGTAACAGGGAAATGCAAATTCAAACAACAGTAAAATACTATTTCGCATCCATCAGACTGGCAGAAATTAAGTATGAGGAGCTGGAATTCTCATAAACTGCTTGTGGGAGTATAAGTTTATACAGCTTCTCTGAGAACAGTTTAGCTATATGTAGCAAAGTTGAAGATGCACATACTCTATGAACTAGAAATCCAACTTCTATATTTATATATTTATATCCTAAAGAAACTTGGCATATGTAGAAGAATATTCCCTGTAGCATTGTTTCTAATAGAAATCAAGATAAAGAAGCCATCAGAATAAATGGAGCTATATATATTGACTTGTATGAATTTAAAAACATGATATTAAATTTAAAAAGATAGAATTGTGTATCTAGTGTATGATACAATTTCTATGACTGAAAACATGTTAAACAATACCATAGGTATTTTCTTATAAGGTCATATGTAGTCATAGTGTAAAAACAGGTATTGAAATGATACACACTAAATTTAGTATAATAAATATTAAAAAAATAAAAGCAGGCTCTGCCTCAGGGGCACAAGAAAGAAGCAGATAAATGTATTTATCATTTGGTATTAGAGCCATCAGCTTTTCTCAGACTATCCATGGTGCTTGCTCTTTGCTTTACCAACAGAAGCTTTCAAAGTTGCCTAGGCCTCCTTTGTTTAAAGTGTGACTCTTGGCCTCTCCTTGACTTCCTGTCACAGGATGAGTGAGGATATCTGAGTCTTCAGACAGTCAGTTGGAAGAGATTCTTTTTACAAAAACAAGATTTCTCTCATTAATGTGGCATTTTAGATAGCACCTTGAGGACACTCTACAAATCCCAAGCCTATTTTCATTCATTTATATTTTCATTAACTCCTCTCATCTGTCAAACATTTTTTGAGAGGCTTTTATATGCTGGGTATTGGGAATATAAAGTTGACTAAGAAATGGTCCCTACTTGTAAGAAGCTCACAGTCCAGAACAGCATACACAGACAATTATAGCATAAATATTTTTCACTCATGCTTTAGAGGATGCCAAAGAGGAATTGATTAAAATTTTATTTGCTTTTTTTCCCTTCAAAGTAAATAAAAGGATTATCTTTTAAAGGAAGAGAATCATTTGCATTTATAGATCAGTGTCTCATTTTCTCTCCATCACAACTAGGGTTAATATTTATATTTCCAGCTCAGACCTCTTTTCCAGCCCAGAGCTCCAAATTCATATGTCCAATTTTCTACTACACATTTCTCCTTGAACAATTTAGATTTAACATGTCTGAAACCGAACTCTTGATTTTCTTTCCCAAATCTACTGCACCAAAATTCTTTTCCATCCTAGTAAATGGCAACTCTGTCCTTTTAGGTGCTCAGGTCACAAACTTTGAAATCAACCCTGATTCTTCACTATGGGATGTATCTCCCATTTTCCCCTCTCTATGCCTTCTAAATATGCTCTGTACTCTGAGAGCCCAACTGTTACTTACTGCATGAGTGAGTTCCCTTCCTCTTGGACTCCCAGTTGGGTTTGACCAATGAGAGGCACTGAGGAGAGTAAGGTTGCTATCTCTCCCTCCCTGCAGCTCCTTCCTTGTCAGATTGCTGTAGGGTGGTTGTGACAATGTCATGACCCTCTCTGTAACTACAGTCTCCATGTTCCAGGAACCAAATCTCCTCTTACCCTTCAGGCCTAGGTATGAGAATAGCTTCATCCTCTAACTAGCTCCTGGGGATATCACTATCCCTTGCTGTTTTCCTTAAACCTTGACCTATGTCTTTGTAAATGGTTTATTTAATTCTCCTCAAATTATCCAGTTTAAATGTGCCACTGCCATTACCTTGGTCCAAGCCAACAATCTCTCTTGCTTGGATTGTCATAATAACCTATTAGCTGTTATCCCGGTTTTCTCCCTTGTCTCCATACAATCTGTTTTCCACACAGAAGTTAGACGGATCCTTTATAAGTTAAATCACATCACTCTTTTGCTTGAAAAACGTCTAATGGATCCCCATATTAATTTGAGAAAAGGCCAAAGTCTTTATGATGGCCCAAAAGGCCCTGCACAATAGATATGGCAGCCTCTTCCCTTTCTAACTTCATCTTCTATTACTCTCCTAAAGGAAAACTGTTTCTCTACTCAGGGCACTTTTAACACCAAAAATGTGAGTTTTCCATACCAAACAATTCTCCAACTCATGGTTGACACCAACTGGGAGTCCTACAATTGAATTCAATTCTGACATTAACTACCCAGAGTTAACGTTAAAGCAGACCCCCCACAGGTTAAAGGCTGAATCCCACAAGACTGCCCCCCACTTCAGACAACAATCCCAAGTGGCAGGTCCTTAGGTTACCCACAGTGTCCAATTTGGCTACAAATCGGGGGCTCCCAATACCCCCTCCTTAGGTTTGATTATTTGCCACAATGGCTCACAGAACTCAGGGAAACACTTTACTTACTATTACTGGTGTATTATAAATGACACAAATGAATAGCCAGATGAAGAGGCAGATGGGGAGAGATCTGGAAGGTCCTGAGCATAGGAGCTTCTGTCCCTGTGGAGTTTGGGGTACTCCACCCTCTTGGCACAAGGATGCATTTACCAATCTTGATGCTTTCTGAGTCCCTGCATTTAGGGTTTTTATGGAGGTTCCATTACATGGGTATCATTGATTAAATCACTGGCCACTGGTGATTAATTCAATCCCCAGCCTTTTTCCCCTCCTTAGAGGTGGGGATAGGGCTAAAAGTTCCAACTCATTCATCACATGGTAGGTTCCTCAAAGTCAGCTCCCAGCCTGAAGCCATCTAGGGGCCCATCGAGTCAACTCATTAACATAAACTCAGGTGTGTTTGAAACGGGGTTATTATGAATAATAAAAGACACTCTTCTCATTCTTATCACTCAGGGAATTACAGGGATTTTTGAAGCTCTACTCCAGGAACTGGGGATGAAGACCAAAAATACATTTATTGTATCAAAATATCACCTCTCCCGTTTGCTCTTTTAGCTCTCAGTATGTTTATCTACTAATGTTCCTCAAACAGGCACCCACCTCAGGACCTTTGCATTTGTTGTTTATTCTTCTTGGAATGCTCTGCTCCTAAATACTTTCGTGGATTATACTTTTAGCATCTGCAAGTTCTTGCTGAATTGTCGTTCTTAGGGAGACTTACCTTGACCATCCTATTTAAAATTGGAACCTCTTCCACTTACTGAGCTTTATTTTTTCTATAGTGTTTATTACATCTCAGTATACTTATTTCGTTGTTGTTTCTTTTATTTATTGTCTGAGTTTCTCCAGTGGAACATAAGTTGCAAGAAAACAGGTGTGTGTGGGTTCACTGCTTGACCCAAGGTAAATAATAAATGTTTATTGAATGATTGAGTGAATGCAGTGATCAAGAAAGATGCACAAGAAGCCTGTGAGTATCAGACAAGACTCTTTGGAGAAGTTCCTTTCAATCTTTGTCTCTTCACCCTGGCTTCACTCCACCTGTATGCTCCTGCTTCTGAATGGGAGATCTAGTTACTTTATGCCTCTTGACCACAAGAAGTGTTTGCTCACTTATGCTAATAGGCAGATCTAAATTTTGAAACTCAGATACAGGAAGTTCCTCTTTTAACTAAATATCACAAATATAAGACTCAAGTATACAAGAAAAAAGATAGTTTCTTTCCATTGAAAAAGACAATAGTTCTCATCTGCTTCTGCATTCAGTCTGTGGCAGTGTGTTATTTTGGTTAAAATAGATGAAGCACCACACACATATGTGTTTAAAAAATGTAGTATTTTAATAACTTTTTGGATAATTGTGGATATTCTTTTATGTACAACAGTTTACGAGTCGTATAAAGGTCAACTGCAATGTGGAATCTGAAACATAAGGAATTCTTCATATTTTGTTATATTATTTTAAATTCCGTTGGTCTAACTTGCACTTTGGATCTTATACAAATGTATGATTTTATGACATCATGTATTGGTTGTTTGGAAAATGTTGGATCACTGAGTTTTACAGAGCTTCCAAATGTTGACATATTTCATGATACAGTATCAAAAAATCCCACCCATTAATATCACGTTTGTTAATTTGAAAGTGCAAATTTTATTACTGAAAACAAATACAATCACTTGTTTTCCTTGAAGTGAAAGTCTCACTTCATATCATTTTTGAGAAAATGTCTTTTAAGAACCCAAGTTTGAGTAACCATTTTTTGCTTGTCAGTCATTCTTTCAGGTAAAAATGGTGTTCCATGGAAAAAGCAGTTAGTTTGGATCTCAGAGAATCACAAAGTGCTTTTCCTCAAGACGACCACTGTATTTTGGTGTGCAGCAGAAATACTTTATATGCGCTTCCTATTTCATTACACATATTTTATAAACTATACTCTAAGTTGAGATTTCATAAAATTAGTATTTCTTTACTGTTTCATCAAGAATTTTTAAGTGAAACTGACATTTAAAAAAATACATGTGCATAGTCACGAAGACTTCAGTGACCACTAACTAGTACAGTTCAGTGTCACTGACTTGATTCCTGGTAAGGCACCTGCAGTTTTACCCATCATTGCTTTTGCACTATGAGGGTAAATGTCAATATGGTGAAAAAGGCAAAAAAGGTCATAGTAATATTATAAACATAGTTTTATGCATATAATGTAGGTGTATGAATGTATTATATTCACACCCTGACAGTGTCCAAAATAGTTTTTGGAAAGTATAAGAGTTGAATGTAGGAAAGTCAAGTGATAGGTATGTATGTAATGATGGTGAAGGGAATAAATATTCTCTTCCCAGAAAATTAAATGTTTATGTTTTTTAAATCTTTGATTATTATACAATGTACACACAATTATTTAAAACATTAATTTAGAAGTAAACTAATTTTTTAAATATCTTCTTACCTCAAATTCTATTCCCTTACCTTTCTTTAAGTGACCTTTAGTAGAAATAATTTTTTTTTTATGTTGTGAAGAAAAATCCTAAATAATTACTTAACCTTGAGCCAGAGATATTTTATTCTTAATGATTTTAAGGATTCTATAATACACTTACCAATGCACGTTATTGTAGACTATATCAATATAGAAGTATACAAAGAATAACATAAAGTTCTCTCCTTACTCTGCACCTGATAGCCTATTTTAAAAACGGGATTTTTAAAATAAAAAATATTTTATAGAATTTGATTTTTTTCCTTAATATAGATTTATCTCATTCTTGAGTATAAATTTTTGTCTGTTTTATTCACTAATCTCCAGAATTCAGAATACTACATAGAAAGTGCTCAATAAATATTTACATTATCTTAAGGGCTGTCTGCATAATATTCCTAGTATCAATGAAGAATAATTTGTTTAGCCATTCTTCTCTTGATAAGCTTTGCTTTATTCCTAGTTTCTCACTGTTAAAGTAATATTACAGTAGAAAAGATAGATGGAAAAATGTTTTAGGCAATGTGAATAGCCTGCATGAGACTTGGAAACATGAGTGAGAAATTACTTTTCTGGAGAATTTCATGTTTTTAGTGAAAATAGTGTGTTTGTGTGTGTGTGTGCATTTGTAGTTTGGGTGGGTAGGTGTTAAAGTTGGACAGCAAAAGTGAGAGATGAGGCTAGATGAGCAAGCAAGGGCAAGATCATGAAGGCGTGTATAAGCCATTTAAAAAAGTCTGGGCTTTATTTGTGGAGAGTCATTGAAGAGTTTAACTGAGAGAGTGACATGATCATATTTACCACAGCTGAATTTCCAGCTTTCAGGAGGTTGGAATAAAGTGCTGTTTTATAGTCAATGAAAGTGTCTGTGATTTTAGAACTTTATTAAACATTTGGAATAAAATCATAATATTTCTATATCATGTAATGTATGTTCTTCATTGTTAGGATAGATCATTTAAAATGGATTTTTTAAATAGTTTTATTTTACACCGCTTTCTTCACCTTTTCCTGCTAGAAATGTACAGATGTGGCTGTGCTTTTATTTTGTTTTTGTTTTGGTGAGGAAGATTGGCCCTGAGCTAACATCTCCTGCCAATCTTCCTCTTTTTTTGCTTGAGGAAGATTGTTGCCGAGCTGACATCTGTGCCAATCTTCCTCTATTTTTTGTTTGTGGGATGCCGCCAGAGTGTGGCTTGATGAGTGCTGTGTAGGTCTGTGCCCAGGGTCTGAACCCGTGAATCTCGGGCCGCCAAAGTGGAGAGCACAAACTTAACCAATACGCCACCAGGCCGGCCCCTAAAATGGATTTTAATGTAAACATTATATGACCATAATGGCAAATATTTATTGAGTGATTGCTATGTGAAAGTACTGTTCTAAGTGCTTCACATTTATTAACTTGTGTTAACTCACTTGATCTTGACTAACCCCCTGTTATGATTCCAATTTTATAAGAAATCAATAAGGTTAAAGTTATAACCCTAGGAAGTGGTAGAGCTGAGATTTAAGACTAGGCAACTGCTCCAGAACCCGTGCTCTTAGACACTTCACCATACTGCTTACTCCATCTGATTGCTACTTAAATATACAAATGAAACTCAGTGAACTTACAAATAAGCTGTAATAAGGCAAAAAATTACAAGTTATGTTTCTTCATTTGCAGAATGGTGTAAGTTTAACTTACGTATTCTGCTTTTATTCCAGTAGAGTTTTTTCTTTTGTAAACATAAAAAGATATTTTGTAAATTAGTGAGTTTGCTGGCCAAACTGACATTAATTGTAATGTCACATGTTGTAAAAGAAAACGATTTGGAAATTCAGCTAGGTTCACTCTCAAAATTAACTGAAAAATAAAATCACATCTGAAAAGTTAATGCTGGGTTGTATATTAATATGTAATGTTAACCTAATAAGTATATATATGTGTATATATACAATGTTTGCATTCATAGTTCTTTGTAACATAAATGATTTTTTTCTCCTGCTACCAAGATATTACTGATCTTTATAGATATAGGCAAGATTGAATGCTTTTCATAGAAAATAAAAATTGCAGAGAGTCTACACTCAAGGAACGTTTCTAGAATTATAACTCATAACTAGAATTGTTCTTATAGATTATCTAGTCCAACACTCTCATTTTACACGTGTGAAAATGGAGGCCCAGAAAGCTACTTGTACAAGGTGGCTACTGAACTAGAACCCAGATCTCCTGACTTACATTTCAGTCACTGTCCACTATACAACTTCATGTAATAAAATATTTTTATATACTGTAATAACTCTGATTAAACACTTTGCAAATTATGTGTCATACTATTTTTGAATCTTATGTTTTTCTATTCCTGTCATTCTCTGTAGGCTAATAAACAATAAACTTGTACTAAATATATACTTATGTGGTTTATCTGGGCTCAGCTTGAGCATTTTGTCTGTTAAATCTTTATAACTTTCTGCATTTCTGTTGTCCTACACTCCCAAAATGCCACACTGATTTTTTTTTTAATCACTTTTTTTGTTGTTACATTGCCTTGTTTCCTGAGGAACTTAGACTAGTGTTCTTTATGTAACTCTTGCTCTTATTTAAAGGAAATTAGGATCTGGCGAGCCCATCAGGCACTCAAGTTTTCAAATACATGGGCCAATGAAATGCAAAGATTCTTGTGGCCTGTCATATTCCAGTTGTTAAATTTCATCAATGGTGGTCACTGAAATCTTTCAAAGACCATATGTAACTGTTTTCCCTATAAAACATCCTGATTTGCTATTTCTGAAAAAATGCCATTTAAACTATGATTAATCTCCCTCAACCAGCACATATGGAAACTCGCATGCTGAGGTCCCAGAATGAAGTCTTTGTATTATTGGACAAGTTGTCTTTCTTAAAATATTTTCCTATTGATTGTTTCTGTCATTTGACTGTCAATGTCTTGTTAGATTACATGATAAACTTGAGGAATTGAAGATATGCTAAAATAAGCAAAGAATCAGTGTTGCTTCTTGAGTGGATTGAGGAAACCAAAATCAACTCTCTTCTGAAAGAGATTTAAAGTGGATTATTTCACTTGATTTTTTAAGAGGTGGCATGTTACAGTGGAAGGAGTTCTGAACTGAGGATCAGGACTTCTAGGTTCTAGTCCTAACTCTGCCACTAGCTAACTAACTATATGACATGAGGAATGTCACTTTCTCCTTCTGGCCTTCAACTTTTTAATTGTAAAACTTGAGACTTGAATGATTTCTTTGATTCTTTACAACATTGATCTTTTTGAGTCTATGATTATTTAATTAAAAAAAGACATTTCAAGTTATTTTCTTAATAGATAAGATAGATTTTTTTAAAATCACCTTAAGATGTAGATTAATGGAGATAGAACTAGTGATGGGAAATAAAGGGGAACAGATAAACGGGGTTGATTGGGAAAAATCTAAGATTCTTTTTTCTTTCTTTCATAACGCTCCCTTTTTTCCCTTAAGAAGCTCAGATATGCAGTGAGCTTTGTAACAACTGTTTGTTTTATGTTCAAATTGAAAAATACATTTGGGGCTATATATATATACACATCTCATAAACACACACACACACTCCCTTCTTCCAGTTCTCCAATTCTCCAGTGTATGCGGTCAATCTGGGACTTCAGGCTGGGAAAAATACACACATTGTTGCTTTGATGCTAAAGAGAGCTGTGAAACTTCAAGATAAGAAAATTTATTCTTACAATATCAGTCTAGAAGAATCGATTGTTTTGAAGTATAAAGGGAAATAGGTTTTCAGTTAGGGTTTCAGTTCTGGCTGTGTGATTTTAGGTAAATCTTGTGTCCTCTCTGTCTTTTTCTTCATTTGTAAATTGGTGATGATGATAATAAAAGCTACCTTACAAGGTGATTTTAAGGCTCAAAAACCTAATATATGTGAAAGCACTTTCTAGTACTTTTTTGGTTGTTTTGATTAGTATTATATCTGGCTTATTTTCATGTACAGATTAGCTGAAACAGTGTTATCACTCATGTCTCCTCACCTATACAAACTAAATATTTAATACCTTTATAAACACATTTTTATATAAGCTTTTAGGCTAACTAAGGCCATTTTAATGATAGATTTTAATTACTTTACTAACTTAGAAAGAAGGTTAAAATGAGTAGCCTCTTACTGAATAGTTCCTTATTGTACATTTTTATCTTGGTAGAGTTACTAAGCTGGTAGAATTTCTACTGTGGTATTCATTTTGTAATGATAATGGAATGAATCATAGTGATAATATCACCTCATCCTTGCTGATGATCTCTGCCTTCTGTTTCTTGGGTTGCTAGAGAAAACTCTTCTTGGCTCTTTGCAAGTGGCCTAAACTGCTGTTGATTATCCAGTTCATTTGAACAAATGGAGGGAACAAAAGAGTATATGCAGTCAACTCTTGACTACCTGTGCTCTCAGTTGCACAGATAATTCTAAACAGCAGCTACTTCAGATGTTTATATTTAGCTCATGAATGGATTTAAGTGCTTTCATTTGAATATAACCATGCCTGGTAGTCAAACAACTCACTTCTCTTTAGTTTGTTACAATGATAATTAAAATTTGGAAGTGTTTTGCCTGAATCCAAAGTATATTTTCTTACCTAGAATACATTGGCTGAAAACTCTAACTTGTGAATCTTCTTGGGAGAGTATTGTTTGTTTACTTCATCTCCTTGCCACACAGAGGACATATATATATGCTCGAGTTGCCTTTGCTCTGTCTCCTTTTTTTCTGCTCTGAATTGACTAATCCAGTCTTTGCTTAAAGAAAGACGTTGGAAAACTAAATTTTAAACAAGTGGTAACAGTTAGTTGTAACTGGATTTGGTTCCAAATTCACACCAAATCTCTATTTAGTTATATTGGGTTGTAGTGGTTTAATTACTTGCCTTTGGATCTATGCAGTCCTGAAAATTCTTAATTGATGCTCATTTTAGTATTTTGGACATTTTTCCCTTCTAAAAAAAAAACTATTTCTACTGCCTCTGATGTAGCTTTTACTGCTATGAACCAACACTGTTACGGCATAACTCGGGTATCCCTATAAAGCAGTGCCTGAAAAGCTCCAGGAATGGCAGGACCCCTTTTCCCAAATCACTTTTAATGGATTTTCTTGTACTTTGGTGTTTGCTTGCTTTCACAGTGCTCTTTTATCTTCACTTGGTTTCATTCTTCAGTTTTTAATTACAGGTAGTCTCTAGTAATTAGCTATACTTTATTAAATACATTTATTTATGGAATTAGGGTAGGAATTGTCTTTAATTTAGAACCTTTCAATTCCTTTTTGTAAAGCTATGCTTGGTAATGTCTGGTTAGAACTGCCTATGTATAGGCTTGAAACTTTAATTTAGGACTCAAATATAGCTCAGCTCTGGAAGTGTAGGTGTTCTCCTTTCGTGCTCCTATTAATATAATTTGGGAATTATTTATTTTTCTATGTTAGTAAAAAATTGGGTAAACAGTGTTGCTGTCAATTTCCTAGAAACTTAACTATAAAGTCTCTGGAATAATTGTAGGCATGTAGATTTTCTAATGTCTTGTAGAACTGGGGAAATAGTTTTCCCATGGAATTTATTCAAAAGCCATTGACTCTATGGCTTTTGTTGAATTGTAAATCTTGTCTAGATTTCCAAAAATTTGGTTGAATTTTCTACTTACAATAAAGTGGGAAAGTTTTTGTTTTACTACTTCCTTTATAATAATTTTCGTTATTTCTTCATTATGTATAACCCAAGGCATTAGAATGTTCAGAAGCAAATATAAGTTTTTCATTGATTTATGTGTTTGTATTTTCATCATATGAAAGACGAACATGTACTTAATATAGAAATTAAAATTCATAATGATATAATGCTGTGAGATTTAGATATTTTAATATCGTCATCATTTTTTTACATGAGCATTTTTGTGTGTTTAGTTAATTACTAAGTAAAATTCTAAGTTTGTCTCTTATAAAATGGGAAAAATTATCATGACCCTAACATCCCCTTAATTGGGAATTACACTTCATGGAAAATGGATTGACTATTTCTATGAGTGTTAAATTAAAAATTTCTCTTCAAAATACTTGGCAAATAAGAAGCATTTGTACAAACTTCATGAAACTGAGATTACATTGTTAGGTTTACTCTATAGAATGGTTCTATTTTATGGATAGATAGACAGACAGATGGATAGATATTATGAGCTTCTACGTGTTTTCAAGAGTGATGAATTAAGCCTAATTGTTTTGTAGAATTGTGTCATCCATATTTCAAGGTTACCAACAATGTAAAATTCATGTCATGGAATTTTTATGAAGTTTATTTATCGACTATAGGGTTCTGTTTATGTAATATTACCTAGTCAGAAACTGACGTTAAGTGAGATTAAGTTATGGCTAGGTACTCATATGTTCTGGCTTACCTAGGATTGTCCTGGTTTATACCTGTGTTCTTGATATGCTAATTAACAGCACCTCCTTTTATTTAAGAAATGTCCTAATTTGGATGATGAATTACATGAATGAATTCACATAATATGACTTGTTTCAACAAGTATTTGTTGAAGACCTACTATGTGTTTGGAACTGTTCAAAATCCTGGAGAACTAGCCTAATAGTAAAATTAAAAGACAAATGACAAATCAAGTAACTCAGAAGATTTAATCTGTTATTATTGCCGAAAAGGTGCTCAGGTAAATTGTCTTTGTTATGGAAAATAACAAAATAAAATATGTCGATCGTGCGTGATAATTGAGAACTGCTAGAATCACAGCACAGTAAATCTTTAGACAGAAAGGAGCTTGTCAACATTTTTGAAAGAGATTAAAAGATATCCTATAGAGGTGTCCCCATAAGATGATAAGAATGCATTGTTTTTATAAAGTCAGTGAGCACTTTAACATTTTTCAACTTCGTTTTAATCTTGTAGGTGTAAAAGAAACAAACTGCAAATCCCCGTTTAATTTAATGAAAATTGTTTTTGACAAGTAGAGCAGAAATCTCAAATGAGGTTGCTTTGTGGCTTGTAAAAGCTTATTCAGTACACCTATTATTTTCTTAAACTATAGAAAGTAATCAGCTAAACAACACTTCTTGGCTAATGGAGGTATACAAAATACAGAGTGAGAAGTTGGGTGGGAGGCATAGATTTAAGAATGTTGGGAGACACTGATCTGGATCAGTCTACAGTGACACAGTCAGGGTCATTCTTCCAACTTTTAAAATGGAACCGGAGAGTGGATTTTGTCATCTAAAGTATACTTTTAAAAACATCCTCCTAAAAAAGCTTTGGTGGCCTAAGGACAGGAGAGTGAATTGGCCAAGCAACAGTAACTCCTTTGGCAGTTATTTCTTTGGGCAATTAAGAATTAGAACCTGTTCTCTGATTACAGTATATTTCAATTTTTTGGGAAAAAGTTGATGTTAGAAAGGGTTAATACAATAATATAAATTCCTTTGATATGTTCCCTGTATAATTGCTTAGTCCATATAACTTATATAGTCCTTTAGTTGATTCTGCCTTCTAAATTGCAGTTTTTGTTCACAGAACTGTTGGGTGAAATTTTTTGAAATTGGATTTCGAGATGTAATCTTTTCTGAGTAGAGAGTTTTCAAATTTGTGTCTGTAGACTCAGTCCCCTTAGCCATTAGACTTTATTTACTATTTACAAGATCTTAAATAATATGAAATTATAGTTGACTAAATATAAATGTTTCCCTTTTAATACCACTATATCTACCAACAAGGTTTTTAACTTTTAAAAAATGCAGAAGGACTTCATAGAGACTCTGTATGAAGTCCCTGTCTTAAACTAGCTGTCATGTTTTTTCCCCAGAAACATTTGTGGTTTACTGTAAAGAGTCTGGGCTTGGGGATCAGACCATCTGACTTAGAATCATGGCTGTATTGATTACATGTTATGTTATCTTCGACATATTTTTAACCTTCTTCAGCCTCATTTTCTTAAGTTTGTTGAAGCAGATAAAAATCCTAAGTACTAATCCTAGCATATAGAAAGTATTTGGACCATGATATGTGCTAAAATAATGTTTATTGAATCAGAATCTACATTTCTTTAGTTGTTCAAATTTTATTATCTTTTTCCTTCTTTTTATTGGATTTGATTTCCTACTGCTTACACAGCAGTGGGGATGGCCATTAAATTGTCAGTTACAGTGGTTACCAAACTGGAAGCAACTCAGATATGGCTCAAATACTGTGGAAGTTCAGAGCAATTCCATCTGGTTTGTTAATTGCTGTGGCTGCCTATCTCCAACTATTTTGGGAACTACTGATTTAGAGTTGGTTATTAGTTTACTTCAACTCTACTGAGCACAAAATAAGTGATCGGCACTGTAGTTATGTCTGTGCTTTGTCATAGAGAAGCATGTGACATAAACTCTACTCTTAAGGAGCCAACAGTCAGGTAGGAAGTACCCGTTGTGGCCTATCATTTGCTCTTCCTCCCACCAATTCTCTCTATAGAATTATGAGTAGCACTAAGATTCTTATCTAATTCACAGCAGAGGCTTTAAGTCTGGGTGGGGAGCCGAGAGTCCAGCAGGGAGGATGTGCTTGAGATCTGTGTGTTTGTAGAGACTGCTGCCTCTGCAGTCCTTCTGGGACCACTGATGTTATAACATCTTCTACAAGCAAAGACCTTTTTAAGTATCACCCTTAAAAGCAACTATTGTAATCATCTTCTTGTTGCCTTTTCAGACATTTGCCTCTTCAAAAGGTGGTGTCCAGCGCTGCTGAGGTTATTTTTCAGTGCGACCACATTGATTGTGGCATTCTATTCCCTCTGGGGCTCAAATATTAATATATTTTTCCCTTCTTGCCTCTGGATCACATATCACAAAGCTTTTGCTTTCAAGTTAAAAATTTTAATTAAAAATCCTATTTTTATTCATCTGACAATTGTAAAACCATGAACATTTTAAAGTTACATTAGAAAGTGATTTTTATAAACTTCTTTTAAGATTTCATTTGTAACCTGTAATTATTGTACCAAGTGATCCTAATTCTTTTAAAACCTTGAATCATGCTTTTCTCTACATTTGTCCCAGTATGAAATAGGACTTCCTATTTGTGACTAAAATGATTTCTGTTTATAGGCTGAACAAACATACATTGAGTTTTAATTTAATTTCTAAAAGAAAAGGCTTAGAAATGTTTTTTAAATATTTTGTTTGCATTCTACTTTAGCATGTTCAAAATCATCCTGTGATGTGGGACCCTTGATCATCTCTGGACTATGGTTTTAATTGTCTGTCTTTATTTCTTTGGCATTCCTTAATATCTGTGCCCTGGCTATTATGAATTCCACACAGGAAATGTTAGATAACCTTCAAAAAAGCTTTCTGAATGTAATGTGTTTCTGTAATACAATGATGATAGCACCTATTGTATCCAGAAATCATTGTTAAAATCTAACTTGAGAATGAAAAGAACATGCTGTTTATCCAGCTGTATTCAACTATGAAAGAACAATCAAAGAAACAGCAATTTTAGAATCGATAGGAAATTTCCATTTCCATTTTCCCTTTACAGACTCATAATCTGAGTTTGTGATGGGTGGAATCTGCACTGGCCTGTTACTGATCAGATAGTACCGTAGTTTGGAAACTGTGAACTATTTATGATTATATAAAAACGCAAATAGCAATCTCCCTCAGTTGTTCAGTTTTGTTTTAATTCAAAATCTTTTAGCACACCTTCCCATCAAAGTCTTAGCATTGGCAAGACCAGGCCGACTGGGATGTCCTGATACCAAAAACAATACAAAAAAAAAGGTGGTCTGGAAGGGGCTATCTAGATTGCTGATCAAGTAATTGGAGGCAGGGACACATTTCACGATGCCAGACCTGGAATGGGGGATTTGTAGAGGAGCCAAAAAGGGCACTAGAAGCCAGAGGACCAGCCAAATGAGTCTCTTGGGGAAAGCCAAAATTCCAATATTGGAGAGTCCAGGTCCACATACACGGTCTGGTAGAGTTACACGTAGGAATCTACGTAGGGAGTCTTGCCACCAGGAGTTTAGAATTTGGAGAAAATAAGATCAAAGGGAAAGAAAGAGAGTGAGTATGAGAGTGAGAGATTAAATTAGGAATGAAAGATGACTCCAAACTATAGTAGACGTTTGTGACTTGGACTGAAAGATCGGGAGGCTCTGTGCTAGTGGGTTGAGCTGTCTTAAAGAACAAAGGGGGTCATAGACACTTCCCTAGGTAAACTCTTTCATTTTAGTGAGAACCTCATTAAACATTGTATTAAAAAAAAAACTCCAAAAACAGATAATAAGGAGAATTTCATCTACTTTGTCTGCTGGGTGGAGTAGTTTTGAGAAGGTGAATCATTTAGGAGTCCCATTCTCAATTTATCAGAGTGGTAAAGAGGATAGACTCTGTGGCCAAACTGCCTGATTTTGAATCTTAGATGCATGATTTAATAGTTTAGGCCTTTGCAAATTGCTTGGCCTTTTTATGCCTCAGTTTCCTCATCTTTAAAATGAGGATAACGATATGACTTACTGCATAGGGTTGTGAGGAACAAATGAATGAATATATATAAAGCTCTTCCTAGCAGAAAGCAATTGCTATGTAAGTTTAAGCAATTATTATTATTGTACAATGAGGCATATTGGGCTAGGGCAGGGAGTCCCTGATTTACACTAGGCAAGTTATAAACACACCCTATAAATGGGCAAGGTATATGGTGTGTTTGTACAGGCAACTGTCCTAAGCCTTATTTGTATCTGGGAGGTTCCTCAAACCTTTCTGGGCACACTTCCGAGATTTCTCCAGGTAACTTCCTCTTGGCTAGCACCTGACTATCTCAGCCTGCAGGCACACTGCACCCTGAGGCAGCAGCACACTTGACATGTACAAATATTTGAGTGTATTTCTCAGCCTTTCATGTGTGTTGTAAATATTGTATCTGGAATGCTTGGGAATGCTGTGGTCTGCATAATCTTTATATTTGGGCTCGGAACCAGGAGGCCATATGCTCTTTGGGGAGAGAAAGTTTGGGGAATAAACATAACAGGATCTTGACTGCCAGGCTGGGTGCTAATTTCTTGAGTAACTGCAGGCATATCACTTAATGTCAAGATCTGTTTTTACATCTATAAGATGTCAAAGTTCAATTTACTCACCTCTTTGGTTATCTGATTGATTGCCTGGCCAAGCTTTTAAACTTCTTATTTGGTTAACAAAGCCTTACTGAGAAGTTGTATATTTCTAAGCCTTATGTGGCATTAAAATTCTGGGTCCTTTAGAGCATTGCTCCTAACTTTTAGAAATTCCCTACTATGTATTCTGAGGCAGGAGAAGATACCTCTCCCTTGACTCCAGACTACCTTGGATTAGGAACCCAGAGGCCTGAATTCAAATCCATTCAAGTGCTCTGACTTGGTCAAGTTTCTTTACTTCTTGATAGTTTAGATTTTCATCTCTGAAATGAAAATAGCAATGCAACTTTTAGGATGAGGATTAAATAAGATAACATGTAAAATCTTTAAAGACAACACCTTGTTAAATAAGGTCTGTTTTTCTTAATCCTTCCTCTCCTGTATCCTAACTCTGATGGAGCGTCTAAAGAAAGAGCGAATCCTGTAATACTTGATGGCAATATTGAGACAAATTATTTTATTTTTTTTCCAAAAGACCAAAGAATTCCATGATTCCGATAGGCCGGAAATTACTGTTTTTTAAGTGTGAATAATGGATATGTAGCCGTTGACCAATTACATCCAT